>NC_143041.1:37229946-37447446 GCF_057628025.1 Oncorhynchus mykiss
ATTGGAGGCCATGGAAGGAGAGTTGTATGGCATTGAAGCTCATCTGGAGGTTAGTGAACACAGTGTCCAAAGAAGGGCCAGAAGTATACAGAATGGTGTCGTCTGCGTAGAGGTGAATCGGAGAATCACCAGCAGCAAGAGCAACATCATTGATGTATACAGAGAAGAGAGTCGGCCCAAGAATTTAACCCTGTGGCACCCCCATAGAGACTGCCAGAGGCCCGGACAACAGGCCCTCCGATTTGACACACTGAACTCTATCAGAGAAGTAGTTGGTGAAGCAATCATTTGAGAAACCAAGGCTAATGTTTTTTTATTAAAAAAATGAAATGCTCCCTGTTTGAAAAAATGTGACCGAATGCATCATCCCTCCTCCCTCCCTGTGACATGACTGGATCTGTTCTATGTGGTAAAACCTTTTCACCTATCCAATCAATCATGTTATCCAGATCAGTGATTAGGCTAGCATACTTCTTCAAAGGAGGGAGAAGGTAAGGATGGACTCAGGCTGGACATGACATGCATGATGTCCTTGCTTGCTCTGCTGATTGATTGTGCAGAATCTACTGTCAAATTTCAATCATATTTATTTTATAAAGCCCTTTTTACATCAGCAGTAGTCACAAAGTACTTGAAACACCAAATGGCAACCAATGCAGATGTAGAAGCACAGTTGCTAGGAAAAACTCTCGAGACAGCTAGGATCCTAGGAAGAAACCTAGAGAAACCAGGCTCTTAGAGGTGGCTGGTCCTCATCTGGCTGTGCCAGTTGTAGATTATAAGAGTACATGGCCATTAAGGCCATGTCGTTCTTCAAGAAGTTCAAACGTCCATTGTTGACCAGCAGTGTCAAAAAATAGTCCGTGGTTATAGAGGGTGCAACAGGTCAGCACCTCAGGAGTAAATGTCAGTTGACCTTTCATAGCTGAACATTCAGTGGTCGAAATAGCAGGTCCAGGAAAAGGTAGCAAGTCCAGTGAACAAGTCAGGGTTCCATAGCTGCAGGCAGAACAGCAGAAGCTGGATCAGCAGCACGACCAGGTGGACTGGGGATGGGGACAGCCAAAGTTAATCAGGCCAGGTAGTCCTGAGGCAGGGTCCTATCTCTCAGGTCCTCCGAGAAGGGGAGAAAGTGAGAGAGAGTTTGGAGAATTAGAGGGAGCATACTTAAGATCACACAGGACACCAGATAAGACAGGAGAATTACACTAGATAGGACAGACTGACCTGAGCCCCCTGGCACATAGACTATTGCAGCATAGATAGCAGATAGCATAGCAAGGTCTATAACCTGTAGTTGGCAGTCATCCAAGGAAGTAGCTCTGTCACTGGCGTAGGAACAGACTGGAACAGGCCGGTATTAGTTGTAGCTAGATCAATGGACCGTGGTCATAGAGCAATTCACTCCCATTCAAGCTCTCTACGCGGATCCTATGAGAACACTAGCCAGAATACACCCCAGTAGTGCACTTTGGGGTGGAACGGAGCCACTTCACACCTTGTGACTGATCTTCTTACTGGATGTTTGTGTGGAGTGCTGTTAATGTATAACACTGCAGCGCAGAGGCCAAAAGGCTGAAGTCCTGGTGTGTGTGCTGCCTGTGACTGCTTGCTTGGCCTCTCAGGACTACAGGGTTAGCATTGTGCTACGCTAGAGAAATACCATGACATATTCATCTCATAATTCCACTGTCCCGCAGCCCAGGCAGGAAATTCATAAACTTAATCTCCCACAGGCCTCAGAACAACCAGGAGTTCCTGGGTTCTCAGGCATTATTGCTTAAGTAATCCCTTCCTGTAGTAGGCTAACACAGTGGCTGAAAATAGCCTAGATAACCTAGCTACACCATGTGTTAGCATGCTCAGATATCTTTTTATTTTACTAGGCAAGTCAGTTAAGAACAAATTCTAATTTTCATTGACGGCCTAGGAACAGTGGGTTAAGTACCTTGTTCAGGGGCAGAACGACAGATTGCACCTTGTCAGCTCGGCTTGATTTTACAACCTTTCGGTTCCTAGTCCAACGCTCTAACCACTAGGCTACCTGCCGCCCCAATAGAGGAGATGGACCCATGTCCACTTAGGAAAATATCTGTTTTCTCTTGAACTTCAGTCACAACTGATACAGTTAGGCCTCGTGCTCTGTTAGAAAGTGGATGTGAATGGAAGTATGTCTCCAGACTATTGCAGTCAGTAAGTGAACAGATAAAAGCCTGTTAGACAGGAGTGCCCTGTCCTCATTAGCTCAACACTGTTCACTCAGAGTAAGTTACTAGCGTTGCTGTCTTATCAGTGGTGGCTGGCTGGAGTTTAGGACCACAGGGGAAAGTGCAAGGCTGTAGTCTGACATTTGTATCCGGTTGTATCCGGATCCGATAAAACCACTAAAACAAACCTTTGCAAAGTTGGAATTTTATTTCACTTTTATTTATACAGGTAAGTCAATTAGGAAACAAGTTGTTATTTATAATGTGGACCTGTCAGGTAGCGAGTGCAGCACGTATAACACACACATGTTAAACAATATCATACAATTAACAGTCAAAAATACACATGAAGTTGCCCGCCAGAGACCGAAGGTAGGGAGAGACCGAAGGTAGGCCTAATTACCAATCAGTCTACTTGGATCTTGCAGAGCAATAATACTTCTAGTGTAGTAGTGTGTATTTGTGACATTTCCATCTGTGTTCAAACTCTCTTCAGGTTGTCAGGGGCTGTTGCTCATTGGCACCATCCCCTCCTGGGTGGGTTTCTCAACAGGGCAGTAATTCCCCTCCTGAGTGGGTTTCTCAACAGGGCAGTAATTCCCCTCCTGAGTGGGTTTCTCAACAGGGCAGTAATTCCCCTCCTGAGTGGGTTTCTCAACAGGGCAGTAATTCCCCTCCTGAGTGGGTTTCTCAACAGGGCAGTAATTCCCCTCCTGAGTGGGTTTCTCAACAGGGCAGTAATTCCCCTCCTGAGTGGGTTTCTCAACAGGGCAGTAATTCCCCTCCTGAGTGGGTTTCTCAACAGGGCAGTAATTCCCCTCCTGAGTGGGTTTCTCAACAGGGCAGTAATTCCCCTCCTGGGTGGGTTTCTCAACAGGGCAGTAATTCCCCTCCTGAGTGGGTTTCTCAACAGGGCAGTAATTCCCCTCCTGAGTGGGTTTCTCAACAGGGCAGTAATTCCCCTCCTGGGTGGGTTTCTCAACAGGGCAGTAATTCCCCTCCTGAGTGGGTTTCTCAACAGGGCAGTAATTCCCCTCCTGAGTGGGTTTCTCAACAGGGCAGTAATTCCCCTCCTGGGTGGTTTTCTCAACAGGGCAGTAATTCTCCTCCTGAGTGGGTTTCTCAACAGGGCAGTAATTCCCCTCCTGAGTGGGTTTCTCAACAGGGCAGTAATTCCCCTCCTGAGTGGGTTTCTCAACAGGGCAGTAATTCCCCTCCTGAGTGGGTTTCTCAACAGGGCAGTAATTCCCCTCCTGAGTGGGTTTCTCAACAGGGCAGTAATTCCCCTCCTGAGTGGGTTTCTCAACAGGGCAGTAATTCCCCTCCTGAGTGGGTTTCTCAACAGGGCAGTAATTCCCCTCCTGAGTGGGTTTCTCAACAGGGCAGTAATTCCCCTCCTGTGTGGGTTTCTCAACAGGGCAGTAATTCCCCTCCTGAGTGGGTTTCTCAACAGGGCAGTAATTCCCCTCCTGGGTGGGTTTCTCAACAGGGCAGTAATTCCCCTCCTGGGTGGGTTTCTCAACAGGGCAGTAATTCCCCTCCTGAGTGGGTTTCTCAACAGGGCATTAATTCTCCTCCTGGGTGGGTTTCTCAACAGGGCAGTAATTACCCTCCTGAGTGGGTTTCTCAACAGGGCAGTAATTCCCCTCCTGAGTGGGTTTCTCACCAGGGCAGTAATTCCCCTCCTGGGTGGGTTTCTCAACAGGGCAGTAATTCCCCTCCTGGGTGGGTTTCTCAACAGGGCAGTAATTCCCCTCCTGAGTGGGTTTCTCAACAGGGCATTAATTCTCCTCCTGGGTGGGTTTCTCAACAGGGCAGTAATTACCCTCCTGAGTGGGTTTCTCAACAGGGCAGTAATTCCCCTCCTGAGTGGGTTTCTCACCAGGGCAGTAATTCCCCTCCTGAGTGGGTTTCTCAACAGGGCAGTAATTCCCCTCCTGAGTGGGTTTCTCAACAGGGCAGTAATTCCCCTCCTGAGTGGGTTTCTCAACAGGGCAGTAATTCCCCTCCTGAGTGGGTTTCTCAACAGGGCAGTAATTCCCCTCCTGAGTGGGTTTCTCAACAGGGCAGTAATTCCCCTCCTGAGTGGGTTTCTCAACAGGGCAGTAATTCCCCTCCTGAGTGGGTTTCTCAACAGGGCAGTAATTCCCCTCCTGAGTGGGTTTCTCAACAGGGCAGTAATTCCCCTCCTGAGTGGGTTTCTCAACAGGGCAGTAATTCCCCTCCTGAGTGGGTTTCTCAACAGGGCAGTAATTCCCCTCCTGTGTGGGTTTCTCACCAGGGCAGTAATGCTCCTCCTGGGTGGGTTTCTCACCAGGGCAGTAATGCTCCTCCTGAGTGGGTTGCTCAACAGGGCAGTAATGCTCCTCCTGAGTGTAGGGCGGTAATGCCAGCTGCAGAGAAAGCCAGAGTTGGGCTACTGCAAAATGTACAACATAAAGTAAACACAACTCTAGTAAAAACACGTAGCTAGTAGGCTATATTAGGCCCATATATTTGAAACACTGTATCCCTCCTCAGCCGCTATAGCTAGTCTGTCTCTCCCCTCCAGCCTACAGGACAGATGAGGGCCAACCCTGGGTGCTGCCTGTGGTTAAGAAAGTGGAGAAGCTCATCGTAGCAGACAACCGTCTGAACCATGAGTACCTCCCCATCCTGGGTCTGCCTGAGTTTAGGTCCTCTGCATCCAAGATCGCCCTGGGAGAAGACAGCCCTGCCATCCAGGAGAGCAGGGTAGGGTAGTTTATGAGTTTGTGTTGGTGGGTTGTGTTGTGTGTGTGTGCTCGATCGTACATATATTGAGTTGAATTTACATTTAAATTAGTACTGGTGAGCTACATTGCTCTTAAGCAGTTAAGTCACTTATCTAGTGTCTCTCCTCCACCCCCTCGGTCTCTGTCGCTCTCTCTCTCACCTCTCCCTATCGCTCTCTCACTCTTTCCCTCTCTTCTCTCCCTATCCTCCTCTCTCTCTCGCTCACTTTCATTCTGTATGTCTGTCTGTCTCTCTCTCTCTGTCAGGTGGGAGCGGTGCAATGTCTGGGGGGTACAGGTGCTCTGAAGATGGGGGCTGAGTTTCTCAGACGCTGGTACAACGGGAACGACAACATGAAAACACCTGTCTACGTCTCAGCGCCAACCTGGGGTAGGCACACACTGGAACGACAAAACTTAAACAGCTGTCTACATCTCTGCTCGAACGGTTGATCCGGAGCTGTATAATCAGACAGATATGACGTGGCAGGGCGTGCAAACTATCACAGATTACAAAGGGAAACCCAGCCACCAACTGGAGCCCAGTGACTGGAGCCTACCAAACGAGCTAAATTCCAACACTGAACCATGCATGAGAGCACCAGCTGTTCCGAACAACTGTGTGATCTTTCTCTTCGTAGCTGATGGAGTAAGACCTTAAAATAGGTTAATATTCACAAGACCGCAGGGCCAGGATGTGTATTCAGAACATGCGCTGACTAACTGGAAAACGTCTTCACTGACATTTTCAACCTCTTTCTGACCCAGCCTGTAATACCTACATGGTTCAAGCAGGCCACCATAATTCCTGTGTCCAAGAATGCCAAAGTAACCTGTCTAAATGACTATTGTCCCGTAGCACTCATATCTGTAGCCATGAAATGCTTTTGAAAGGCTGGTCATGGCTCACATCAACACCATCATCCCAGACATCCTGGCAACAACATATCTGCCACTCTGACCCTTAACCTCTTATGGCTGCATCCCTTTGTTCTCAATTTCCACCTGAAGACATACCCTAATCTAACTGCCTGTAGCTCAGCCCCAGAGGCAGAAGACATACCCTAATCTAACTGCCTGTAGCTCAGCCCCAGAGGCAGAAGACATACCCTAATCTAACTGCCTGTAGCTCAGCCCCAGAGGCAGAAGACATACCCTAATCTCACTGCCTGTAGCTCAGCCCCAGAGGCAGAAGACATACCCTAATCTAACTGCCTGTAGCTCAGCCCCAGAGGCAGAAGACATACCCAAATCTAACTGCCTGTAGCTCAGCCCCAGAGGCAGAAGACATACCCAAATCTAACTGCCTGTAGCTCAGCCCCAGAGGCAAGGATATGCATATTCTTGGTATCATTTGAATGGAAACATTCTGAA
Source organism: Oncorhynchus mykiss (assembly GCF_057628025.1). Taxonomy (NCBI): domain Eukaryota; kingdom Metazoa; phylum Chordata; class Actinopteri; order Salmoniformes; family Salmonidae; genus Oncorhynchus; species Oncorhynchus mykiss. The sequence goes on from NC_143041.1 coordinate 37,236,281, forward strand.
GTTTGTGGAAATGTTAATTGAATGTAGTAGAATATAACACAGTAGATCTGGTGGAAGAAAAGAGAAAGAAAGAGCATACGTTTTCTGTTTTTTATTGTTGTAGCATCATCTTTCACATGTACTAGAATAGCCACACAGTCAGGTAGGATGCTGGATATCATTTTGATGGATAACACAAGAGGGCAACTGTAGGTGTGCAAAGTTTCAGACTGATAACTTCAGGAATGGGTGAGCTACATGACATGTAGCATGAAGTCACCCAGGTGTCCCACACAAGTTGCCCAAATGTACCCAAGTGGCCGAATTGGTGAAATTACCTAGGGGTGTGTGCTTAGTCCCCTCCTATACTCCGTGTTCACCCTCAACTGTGTGACTCCAACACCATCATTAAGTTTGCTGATGAGACAGCTTACAGGGAGGAGGTCAGTGACTAGCCAAGTTATTGTTACTCATTGTGTATTTATTCTTTGTTTTATTCTATTATTATTTATCTTTTTGTCGAGAGCCGTGTGTCCTCTGAAAAACAACCCCGCCAAGCCACACTGCTTATTGACACGCTGCTCACTTAACCTGGAAGAAAAACAACCCCGCCAAGCCACACTGCTTATTGACACGCTGCTCACTTAACCTGGAAGAAAAACAACCCCGCCAAGCCACACTGCTTATTGACACGCTGCTCACTTAACCTGGAAGAAAAACAACCCCGCCAAGCCACACTGCTTATAGACACGCTGCTCACTTAACCTGGAAGAAAAACAACCCTGCCAAGCCACACTGCTTATAGACACGCTGCTCACTTAACCTGGAAGAAAAACAACCCCGCCAAGCCACACTGCTTATTGACACGCTGCTCACTTAACCTGGAAGCCAGCAACACCACTGTGTTGGAGGAAACACCGTACAACTGGCGATCGGAGTCAGCGTGCATGTTCCCAGCCCGCCACAAGGAGTCGCTAGAGCACGATGGGACAAAAACATTCCGGGCCGGCCAAACCCTCCTCTAACCCGGACGACGCTTGGCCAATGGTGCGCTGCCTCATGGGTCTCCCGGCTGTGGCCGGCTGCGACACAGCCTGGGAATAAACCCGGGTGTGTAGGGACGCCTCTAGCACTGCGATGCAGTGCCTTAGACCGCTGCACCACTCGAGAGGCCTTGATATGTTATGTTATCTGGAACTTATACTGCTGAGTTGTCCTCTTAATATTTAATTATTAGGTGATTTACAAATACAGCATGTTACTTTTTATTTTGGTTCATGGCTCTGCAATAGAGCCATCAAATAATTTCAGCTAATGTTACAAAGGAGGACTCAAAAAACATGATTTGGAAAATAATTTTCTATTAGGGAAAAGGCAGAGTGTTGTAAAACCTGCTCTACTGTTTGTTTCTAGAAAACCACAACTCTGTGTTTGCCAACGCTGGGTTCAAGGACGTCCGTCCCTATAAGTACTGGGACGCAGAGAAGCGGGGACTGGATCTGGACGGTTTCCTAGGTGACCTGGAGGTGAGCCGCTGACCTCTGAACAGGTGGTGTTGACATCGAGACCAGACCGGCTCCCGAACTCTGAGTTGACCTCACAATAGTGAATATTTAATATCAGAAATGGTCATGTCTACCTTGAAAGTAAATTAGCTTTTTACACACTGTTAAAAATATATGTTTAGCTTTAACGATACCAACTTCCTGTATCAGCTCCCAGTACTCTGTCATTTGGCTGTCCTGTAGTCTAACACTGACCTTTGACCCCGGTCCCAGACTGCACCAAAGCATTCCATCTTCGTTTTGCACGCTTGTGCCCACAACCCCACCGGCACAGACCCTACACACGTGGAGTGGATGCAGGTGGCTGAGGTCATGAAGGTAAGACTTGTTTTTGGCATGACATCTTTTCTAATTTCTGAAGATGTTTTACTCTTTGTCCTTTTTCTTTTCTCTCTCCCCCTCCAGAGGAGGAAGCTGTTTGTGTTCTTTGACTCTGCATACCAGGGCTTTGCATCAGGCTGTCTGGATAAGGATGCATGGGCAGTGCGCAACTTTGTCACCCAGGGCTTTGAGATGTTCTGTGCCCAGTCCTTCTCCAAGAACTTTGGCCTTTACAGTGAGACAGACAGACCCCCCCCATTCTACACAATGCAATCTGTAAACTGCAGATACCCGAAATGAAGATTCTGTCTCCTTTCAGACGAACGTGTGGGGAACCTGACCATCGTAGCTCGTGATGCTGACAACGTGAGGAGGGTTCTGTCTCAGATGGAGAAGATTGTCAGGGTAACCTGGTCCAACCCTCCCTCCCAGGGTGCCAGGCTAGTCGCCATCACACTCAACAGAGCTGAACTCTTCGCTGAATGGTGGGAACACACACAGGTCCATAGTAGTGTATCCACTCCTAACAGTTCTACAAGAGTGTTCAAAACGTTCCAATCACAGGCGGCCGGTGGAACCTTTTTTGTGGAGGGCGGGCTCAGAGTAATGGCTGGAAGACGATCAATGGATTGGCATCGAACACCTCAAACACATGGTTTCCACCTGTTTGATGCCATTCCAGACATTACTACGAGGCACCCTCCCCTCAGCAACCTCTTGTAATTTGAAATATATCCTCTCTTCATCCCCTTCTCTCTTGTTTGCTCGTTCTCTCATCCCTTCCTCTTTCTCTCTCTCTCCCTCTATCTTCCTTCTCTCCTCCTCTATCCCTCCCCCCTCTCCCTGTTGTAGGAAGGATAATGTGAAGACCATGGCAGACCGTGTGTTGTTAATGAGGGCTTCACTCCAGGCTAAACTACAGGCTCTGGGAACACCAGGAACATGGGACCACATCACACAGCAGATCGGCATGTTCAGCTTCACTGGCCTCAACCGTGAGTACACACACACACACACACACACACACACACACACACACACACACACACACACACACACACACACACACACACACCTTTGTCTCATCATATACGCTGCTGTTACTGTTTATTATCTGTCCTGTTGCCTGGTGACTCTATCTCTACCTATATGTACAGTACCCGTCAAAAGTTTAGTCACACCTACTCATTCAAGGGTTGTTCTTTATTTGTACTATTTTCTACATTGTAGAATAATAGTGAAGACATCAACACTATGAAATAACATATGGAATCATACAGTTAAGGGCCCTGCTAGTCTACACCTGTTGTTTATGAAGCATTTAATAAATACCATTTGATTTGTTCATACCTTTTTAATATTTTGTCTCTCTCCAGCTAAACAAGTGGAGTACATGATCAAGGAGAGGAGTATCTACCTAATGGCCAGCGGTCGTATCAACATGTGTGGTCTGACCACTAAGAACATCGACTATGTGGCCAAGTCTATCCACGAGACTGTTGTCAACGTCCAGTAGAAGACAACAATACCATTAGCACTGGCCCCTGTCCACCACCAGCAGTGTGTGTATAATGTATTAGACCAAGGGGGAGCCAGGTACGGGCCACATCCGGCCTGCAAGACATTGAAAAAATAAATATATATATTTTTTTATAAATCTTTTTTTCCCCCCCAATTTCATGGTATCCAATTGGTAGTTATAGTCTTGTCCCATCGCTGCAACTTCCGTACGGACTCGGGAGAGGCGAAGGTCGAGAGCCGTGCATCCTCCGAAACATGACCCGACCGAGCCAACCGACCATGACCCGACCGACTCAGAAGCCAGCTGCACCAATGTGTCTGAAGAAACACTGAACACCTGGCGACAGTGTCAGTGCGCATGCGCCTGGCCCGCCAAACGAGCCGCTAGAGCGCGATGGGACAAGGAAATCTCGGGCCTGCCAAACCCTCTCCTAACCCGGACGACGCTGGGCCAATGCCTCATGGGTCTCCCAGTCACTGCCAGCTGTGACACAGCCTGGGATCGAACCCAGGTCTGTAGTGGCGCCTCAGGCACTGTGATGCAGTGCCTTAGACCGCTGCATCACTCGGGAGGCCCCCGCAAATTAATTTAACAAACAATTGGTCCCCCCAAAAATGCGGCTCTCTGTTGAATTTCAAAATCCCAATTTGTCACTCGAGACAGTTTGCCCACCCCTGTGTTAGACCAAACACACAGAAGCCTCCTTCCTAACTCCCAGCGCCTGTCTACAGATTAATTCTATTTTTACCCTTAAACTAATGCACAAGGCAGCGTAACAGTTAAAGACAAGTCTTAATCATTTGTCTGTGTGGCTCTGTGTGTTTGTCATCCCTGTGTGTTTGTCATCCCTGTGTGTTTTCATCAATAATCAAGAACGATCCGGTTAGGATGATTCCATTCCTATTGTGAAATGCACATTCCTTATTCCGTTTGACTTACCACCTGAATACGTTTTATAGGAGGAGTTGTTTGGGTCCACTTGAGAGCGAATGTCGCAAAATATTAACTGTGACCCAAGTAAACAGTATTTGACTTGGAAAAAGTACTAGAGTGAAACAATCAATTGACCAAATCAGTCACGCACTAAATATATGTAGGACGTTACATTTACAATCATGTTTATTTTAGTGCAACGGGACTTGAAGTAAAAATCCTGTATTACCTCAGACCTTAGCTGTATGGAGCGCTCTGTTGGGGAAGCTGTTCTCAAAGTCCCGGGGTGCGTTCAGTAGGGACAAATAGGAATGTTCTCAGTCCCGGGGTGCGTTCAGTAGGGACAAATAGGACTGTTCTCAAAGTCCCGGGGTGCGTTCAGTAGGGACAAATAGGACTGTTCTCAAAGTCCCGGGGTGAGTTCAATAGGGACAAATAGGACTGTTCTCAAAGTCCCGGGGTGCGTTCAGTAGGGACAAATAGGACTGTTCTCAAAGTCCCGGGGTGCGTTCAGTAGGGACAAATAGGACTGTTCTCAAAGTCCCGGGGTGCGTTCAGTAGGGACAAATAGGAATGTTCTCAGTCCCGGGGTGCGTTCAGTAGGGACAAATAGGACTGTTCTCAAAGTCCCGGGGTGCGTTCAGTAGGGACAAATAGGACTGTTCTCAAAGTCCCGGGGTGCGTTCAATAGGGACAAATAGGACTGTTCTCAAAGTCCCGTGGTGCGTTCAGTAGGGACAAATAGGACTGTTCTCAAAGTCCCGGGGTGCGTTCAGTAGGGACAAATAGGACTGTTCTCAAAGTCCTGTGGTGCGTTCAGTAGGGACAAATAGGACTGTTCTCAATCAGAGCTAAAATCCTGTTTTTCTTTTTGTTTTCAGCATTTTAATTAAGGGTCTGCTCAATGTGGATGTCCAATCAGTCTGTTCTGATGCTGTCTCTGTCTGTAGCATTATTATTGCACTATTATCAGTAGCTACCATCTCAATGATATACATGTAATGTTCAAAATTGCAGAAATGAAATGCGCTCACAGCTAGTGTCTGTAAGTGAATACCTATGTATCTCAAGGGGACTGAAGCCTTGAATAAACGTCTACACACCACCATGTCAGAGTCATGGAATGCTGTTACAACATAGAAACAACCTGGAATCAGAACAGGGTTTTTATGTGGTTATCCGTGTGTGTAGTGTTTTGGCCCAGTCAGTATAGGTCACTGCCCTCCAGTTTCTCACAGTATGTTGTAATTCTTAGGAAAGTTCTTCTGAGAGCCAGGACAGAAATAATATTTTGTTCGTGCAAGTTCTCTTTTTTTTAGTGTTTCTCATGACATTGGGAATGAAAGTGCAGGAAACAAAGAACACTGTCAATACATGAGTCCAGAATAATCTTTTTATTGAGGAGTTTTTAAAACATTCATTGGGAAGTCTGATATCCTGAACCCTGATACTCTGAAGATCTTGTAAACTGTTGAACCATCCCTAAATTCACACATAATCTATATAACAGAGAATTGGATATAATGATGAGAACTACAGTAACAGTCAAACGTTTGGATACACTTATTCAATGGCTGCATCACAACAGGACGTGATTGGAAGTCGCATAGGGCTCCGCACAATTGGCCCAGCGTCGTCTGGCTTAGGGTTTGGCCGGGGTGGGCCGTCATTGTAAATAAGAATTTGTTCTTAACTGACATGCCTAGTTAAATAAAAAATCTCAGCGCTACAGGCATCACTACAGACCCTGGTTCGATTCTAGGCGGTATCACAACCGGTCGTGATTGGGAGTCCCATAGGGCGGCACACAATTGGCCCAGCGTCATCTGGCTTAGGGCTGGCTGGGGTAGGCCGTCATTGTAAAATACAAATGTCTTCTTAGTTGACTTGCCTAGTTCAATAAAGGTTAAATAAATAAAATAAAGATGTGTTATTTCATAGTTTTTTGGTGTTCAGTATTATTCTACAATGTAGAAAATAGTAAAAATCAAGAATAACCTTTGAATGAGTAGGTGTGTCCAAACATTTGACTGGTACTCCCTAACAATGGGATTTGTCCACAGAGTGGAACAACGGCTGAGCGTCTATTCCTCTCTTTGGATTGGTGGATACATCTCGTTACTTTAATACTTTTTAGATTATTTGATGAGGGCCTGTATTCAATGGCGAGACATGCTATGCTGCTAACCTCATGTCATGAAGATGCATAGCCATCTCGAGACGACTGATATAAAGTGTTTTTTCTCAAAGTTGACCCGGATTTCACGTATCCTACTTATATCAGTACTCTCATAACAACATAAGCATTACAAAACTTTGATTAGATCAAGTAAACCTCAGGTAGAAAATAAGCCATACATTTTTTTTGTTAACCAAATTCAACACACTCATTGACCTCTATACAAAAACTCTTTGGTTGGTGACTGAGAGAAACAAAATAGCACCACCTGCTGGAGAACATAGATATTTGTAGATATTTGACCCAGTTATCCCTCTCGCTTCACCTCTTCCTCTCTGATATATATATATATATATATATATATATATACATCTCTATCTGCTGAATCTCTGTCTCCCTCACCAATAAATATATTCTCTGAGAGCATGAGACTGAGTTGCTTGGTTTCTCTGTTCTCTGATTTCTCCAGCTCAGCTATTTGCCAGGTCATAAGGATGTGTGTGGGAGGGACAAAGCAGTTCAGTGGAGTCCTTACAGGCAAAGTAAATCAATGCCACTGAGTCTCCCCATAGATCACCCCCGTGTTTGTGTGCGTCAAGGAAAGCACTGGCTTCAAGTCAGAGTGCATCACATCTCCACCCACCTTCCCTGCAGTGCAGCGCTGTGACGCAGGATCTTTCTTCATTTGTTTCTCTCTACTTCCCTCTCACTCTCCCTCTGTATATGCTGTCTGTAAATCAGTCATCTGTCAGTATTGCACAATCCAGAGCAGCTCATTCTAAGCTCAGTCTAATAGCAGCTAACCAGTAGTGAATAGTGATGGTCCCAGGCAGGTTTTAGGGAATTATTATTGATACAAATTAATAGGACAGAGCCCATTGTCGCACTACCTATATATTAAAGTAAGGGCACTATAAAACCTCTTCCTCTCTCTATACATCTCTAACTCCAAACCCCTGTGTACATTGGCATACATTCCTATCAAACAACATCCATTCCTCTCATCTGAGCCTGTTTGACTGTACAGGGATGTCTGTCTGTCCTTGAAAATGTTACATTGTCCTGATATCCTGACTGTGCTCTTCAGCTGTCAGCTTATATTAGACAGGTCTTTTTCTCTCATGCTTATCAGATTTGTATAGACTATAACTCCTTCACTAAAACTACACATCCAATTCACCCTGGCTTTTCATCAGGTCTGCATCCTGCTCCTCTCTGAGTCCCAAGGTAGGAGTTGTCCTTAAATACAGTGGCTTGTGATAGTATTCACCCTCCTTGGCATTTTTCCTATTTTGTTGCCTTACAACCTGGAATTAAAATATATTTTGGGGGGGGTTGTATCATTTGATTTACACAACATGCCTACCACTTTGAAGATGCAAAATATTTTTTGTGAAACAAACATGAAATAAGACAAAAAAAAACTGAAAACTTGACCGTGCATAACTATTACCCCCCCCCCCCAAAGTCAATACTTTGTAGAGCCACTTTTTGCAACAATTACAGCTGCAAGTCTCTTGGGGTATGTCTCTGTAGGCTTGGCACATCTAGCCACTGGGAGTTTTGCCCATTCTTCAAGTTGGATGGGTTCTGCTGGTGTACTGCAATCTTTAAGTCATACCACAGATTTTCAATTGGATTGAGGTCTGGGCTTTGACTAGGCCATTCCAAGACATTTAAATGTTTCCCCTTAAACCACTCGAGTGTTGCTTTAGCAGTATGCTTAGGGTCATTGTCCTGCTGGAAGGTGAACCTCCGTCCCAGTCTCAAATCTCTGGAAGACTGAAACAGGTTTCACCTCAAGAATGTCCCTGTACTCATTCCTTCAATTTTGATCAGTTTCCCAGTCCCTGCTGATGGAAAAACATCCCCACAGCATAATGCTGCCACCATCATGGGATGGTGTTCTCAGGGTGATGCGAGGTGTTGGGTTTGCGCCAGACGTAGCGTTTTCCTTGATTTCCAAAAAGCTCAATTTTAGTCTCATCTGACCAGAGTACCTTCTTCCATATGTTTGGGGGAGGCTCCCACATGCCTGTTGGCGAACACCAAACATGTTTGCTTATTTTTTTCTTTAAGCAAAGGCTTTTTTTCTGGTCAGTCTTCCGTAAAGCCCAGCTCTCTGGAGTGTACAGCTCCTTCAGGGTTATCTTTGGTCTCCTTGTTGCCTCTCTGATTAATGCCCTCTTTGCCTGGTCCTTGAGTTTTGGTGGGTGGCCCTCTCTTGGCAGGATTGTTGTGGTGACGTATTCTTTCCATTTTTTTTTATGATGGATTTAATGGGATGTTCAAAGTTGATGATATTTTTTTATAACCCAACCAACCCTGATCTGTACTTCTCCACAACTTTGTCCCTGACCTGTTTGGAGAACTCATTGGTCATCATGGTGCTGCTTACTTGGTGTTTCAGACTCTGGGGTCTTTCAGAACAGGTGTATATATCCTGAGATCATGTGACAGATCATGTGACACTTAGATTGCCCACAAGTTGACTTTATTTAACTAATTATGTGACATCTGAAGGTAATTGGTTGCACCAGATCTTATTTAGGGGCTTCATAGCAAAGGGGGTGAATATGCAGGCACCACTTGTCCATTAAAAAACAAAAACAATTATAGCAAGACATTGTTTTCATTTCACTTCACCAATTTGGACTATTTTGTGTGTCCATTACATGAAATCCAAATAAAATCCATTTAAATGACAGGTTGTAATGCAACACAATAGGAAAAATGCCAATGGGGATGAATACCTTTGCAAGGCGCTGTAGGCACAGATCTAGCATCAGCTTCCCAATACACAATCCTAACCTTACTATTTGGGGATAAAACGCTAGAAGTGACCTTTGATTAGTGTCTAGGGGAAACATCATTGTACACCAAGCTCTCTGATTCGTGCATGTAGATAGTTATAGCAGAACTAAGGGAATTTGGGCTAATATTCCACAGGGAAAGCAGTAAGCAGCGCACTCCATACACCCAGTCCATGTGCTCCTGTACAAACCCAACCCCCCTAGCCCCCAGCCCCCTGTATCCGCATCCTCTCAGCCCAGAAGCTAAACCCTCAGCCCCCTGTGTTCCTATGCCCTTGTGCGACCCTGGATAGGTCACTTGACAGAGAATAGTTCAAGGGAAATTTCAAAAAGATTCAACTTCATCATCTCCAGAATCCCTCCAACATCAACAGTATATAAAATATGGAAAATGTTTGTTTACTAAATGTCTACTAATTGATTGATGATGTCATTGGAAACACGTATCGTCCTCTATAAAATTGTGACATTTCCAATGAACCTGTGGTGTTGACATCGGCAGTAGTTCATGCATGTGGGAGTAACACTTCACTTTGGCACGGGGCTCTGCACAGACAGATAGGGTTTTACTACTGTAATGCCACAGTTCCATAGGATGGGACATGGCAGTAGTAGGTGACAGTTGTAACTATGGCAAGCCATTTTTAAATGCATTCCCTGGAACTGAGTCATGGTGATATGGAGATGACATACTGTAAACGTCTCTGGGTTAAACCATGCAGGAACATATTGTGTGTGTTATGATGATATGGAGACGACATACTGTAAACGTCTCTGGATTAAACCATGCAGGAACATAGTGTGTGTGTTATGATGATATGGAGATGACATACTGTAAACGTCTCTGGGTTAAACCATGCAGGAACATATTGTGTGTGTTATGATGATATGGAGACGACATACTGTAAACGTCTCTGGGTTAAACCATGCAGGAACATATTGTGTGTGTTATGATGATATGGAGATGACATACTGTAAACGTCTCTGGGTTAAACCATGCAGGAACATATTGTGTGTGTTATGGAGATGACATACTGTAAACGTCTCTGGGTTAAACCATGCAGGAACATATTGTGTGTGTTATGGAGATGACATACTGTAAACGTCTCTGGGTTAAACCATGCAGGAACATATTGTGTGTGTTATGATGATATGGAGATGACATACTGTAAACGTCTCTGGGTTAAACCATGCAGGAACATATTGTGTGTGTTATGGAGATGACATATTGTAAACGTCTCTGGGTTAAACCATGCAGGAACATATTGTGTGTGTTATGATGATATGGAGATGACATACTGTAAACGTCTCTGGGTTAAACCATGCAGGAACATATTGTGTGTGTTATGGAGATGACATACTGCAAACGTCTCTGGGTTAAACCATGCAGGAACATATTGTGTGTGTTATGGAGATGACATACTGTAAACGTCTCTGGGTTAAACCATGCAGGAACATATTGTGTGTGTTATGGAGATGACATACTGTAAACGTCTCTGGGTTAAACCATGCAGGAACATATTGTGTGTGTCATGGTGATATGGCAGACGTGAGTTTTTCTCTATCATCCAGAAGCAGGCTGTTAAAACAGCCTATTCATTACACATAAAACCAAAGAGTCACCATATTATCAATCAAATCTGCTCATTAATGAATATCAAATCACCATCAATATACAGTGCCTTGCGAAAGTATTCGCCCCCCTTGAACTTTGCGACCTTTTGCCACATTTCAGGCTTCAAACATAAAGAAATAAAACTCTATTTTTTTGTGAAGAATCAACAACAAGTGGGACACAATCATGAAGTGGAACGACATTTATTGGATATTTCAAACTTTTTTAACAAATCAAAAACTGAAAAATTGGGCGTGCTAAATTATTCAGCCCCCTTAAGTTAATACTTTGTAGCGCCACCTTTTGCTGTGATTACAGCTGTAAGTCGCTTGAATATGTCTCTATCAGTTTTGCACATCGAGAGACTGACATTTTTTCCCATTCCCTCCTTGCAAAACAGCTCGAGCTCAGTGAGGTTGGATGGAGAGCATTTGTGAACAGCAGTTTTCAGTTCTTTCCACAGATTCTCGATTGGATTCAGGTCTGGACTTTGACTTGGCCATTCTAACACCTGGATATGTTTATTTTTGAACCATTCCACTGTAGATTTTGCTTTATGTTTTGGATCATTGTCTTGTTGGAAGACAAATCTCCGTCCAAGTCTCAGGTCTTTTGCAGACTCCATCAGGTTTTCTTCCAGAATGGTCCTGTATTTGGCTCCATCCATCTTCCCATCAATTTTAACCATCTTCCCTGTCCCTGCTGAAGAAAAGCAGGCCCAAACCTTGATGCTGCCACCACCATGATTGACAGTGGGGATGGTGTGTTCAGCTGTGTTGCTTTTACGCCAAACATAACGTTTTGCATTGTTGCCAAAAAGTTCAATTTTGGTTTCATCTGACCAGAGCACATTTTTCCACATGTTTGGTGTGTCTCCCAGGTGGCTTGTGGCAAACTTTAAACTACACTTTTTATGGATATCTTTAAGAAATGGCTTTCTGCTTGCCACTCTTCCATAAAGGCCAGATTTGTGCAATATACGACTGATTGTTGTCCTATGGACAGAGTCTCCCACCTCAGCTGTAGATCTCTGCAGTTCATCCAGAGTGATCATGGGCCTCTTGGCTGCATCTCTGATCAGTCTTCTCCTTGTATGAGCTGAAAGTTTAGAGGGACGGCCAGGTCTTGGTAGATTTGCAGTGGTCTGATACTCCTTCCATTTCAATATTATCGCTTGCACAGTGCTCCTTGGGATGTTTAAAGCTTGGGAAATCTTTTTGTATCCAAATCCGGCTTTAAACTTCTTCACAACAGTATCTCGGACCTGCCTGGTGTGTTCCTTGTTCTTCATGATGCTCTCTGCGCTTTTAACAGACCTCTGAGACTATCACAGTGCAGGTGCATTTATACGGAGACTTGATTACACACAGGTGGATTGTATTTATCATCATTAGTCATTTAGGTCAACATTGGATCATTCAGAGATCCTCACTGAACTTCTGGAGAGTTTGCTGCACTGAAAGTAAAGGGGCTGAATAATTTTGCACGCCCAATTTTTCAGTTTTTGATTTGTTAAAAAAGGTTGAAATATCCAATAAATGTCGTTCCACTTCATGATTGTGTCCCACATGTTGTTGATTCTTCACAAAAAAATACAGTTTTATATCTTTATGTTTGAAGCCTGAAATGTGGCAAAAGGTCGCAAAGTTCAAGGGGGCCGAATACTTTCGCAAGGCACTGTATCATATTATCTATTCATAATAAAATACCTTTGCAAATGTAGGTAAAACGTAGTGCCGTATGTTTTGGGGATTGTAAATATTGCATATCCCTTGTTTCAGGTGGCAGGTTTGTTGGAACTCAGTTACAGTTATTATACATCTGTATTAAAGCTGCAATCTGCAGTTTAACATCTGGTAACAAGTATAGATCCGGTAGGACTGGGAGTACATTGACTTCAATGGAACTGTGTGTGTGTGTGTGTGTGTGTGTGTATGTGTGTGTGTGTGTGTGTGTGTGTGTGCGTGTGTATGTGTGTGCGTGTGTGTTGCCTGAGACTTGACTGTTTGTGCATTTCTTCCAGTGGCCACATGTGACAAAGAAAAGACAGACTGCTCCTTTGAATCAGTATAAAGTCCCTGTGGTTGTAGACATTGTGCTTGTTCTCATGGCTGGTGTGTGTTTCTTCCCTTTGTGTGGCCAGAACACTGGCAGTGAGGATGGCATTCACATGGCAGGACTCCTACCAGCCATCGGTGATTGACTGATAGAAGTATTCTAGGATAGGTTTTCTATGATAAGTATTCTATGATAAGTATTCTATGATAAGGACAGTTCCCTTAAAAAACTGTCGGATGGTAGAACACAGACATTTTCGTCTTCTTGGTTGACAAAACAAAATATTTCTAATATGGCTCAGGTCTAGACATGCTATTTCCCTCTTTTGTTCCTCTTCATCGACTTTCTTCTTCTTCCCCTGTGGAGATGGGTGGATGAAAGGTAACTCAACAGAAATATACAGCAAAGTACATCAATTCATTCAAGTCATAATGTTTCAATAGTCTGTTACCCAGACAACTCAAAGGAGAGCGCATCCAGGGTTAGGGGGTTGGGTCTGGGGAGTGGACAGAGGTTATACAGGGTTAGGGTCTGGGGAGTGGACAGAGGTTATACAGGGTCTGGGGAGTGGACAGAGGTTATACAGGGTTAGGGGAGTGGACAGAGGTTATACAGGGTCTGGGGAGTGGACAGAGGTTATACAGGGTTAGGGTCAGGGGAGTGGACAGAGGTTATACAGGGTTAGGGTCTGGGGAGTGGACAGAGGTTATACAGGGTCTGGGGAGTGGACAGAGGTTATACAGGGTTAGGGGAGTGGACAGAGGTTATACAGGGTCTGGGGAGTGGACAGAGGTTATACAGGGTCTGGGGAGTGGACAGAGGTTATCCAGGGTCTGGGGAGTGGACAGAGGTTATCCAGGGTCTGGGGAGTGGACAGAGGTTATACAGGGTTAGGGGTTGGGTCTGGGGAGTGGACAGTTCAGAGAAAGGTCTTGAGCTTCTGGATGTCTAAGTACTACAGTGTGATCCCAACTAAACGTCTACCACAGTACCCAGTGGGTAGAAGACTGGGAGGAAGGGAAAAGAGAGAGAGACAGTTTATTATCTGTGCTAGATCTTACCTGTTGTCTCTTCTCTCTGGCTTTGTGCTGGGTGGTCAACGATGACTGCTCCATGCCTTCCTCCACCTTCTTCTCCCATCCAAGAACTCCTCTTGTTACCTGGAAGGGTATGACACAGTGTCAATCTCTGCACATGACACATAATATTTTGATATTCTTTTATTAAAAACAAATTTGTCATTCAGAGACCCATGAGCTCTTTCGTCTTTAAACAATACATGCCAGGCCTCCCAGGTGGTGCAGTGGTCTAACGTACTGCGTGCCACCAGAGAGTCTGGGTTCGCGCCCAGGCTCTGTCGTAACCGGCCTCGACCGGGAGGTCCGTGGGGCGACGCACAATTGGCCTAACGTCGTCCGGGTTGGTGAGGGTTTGGCCGGTAGGGATATCCTTGTCTCATCGCGCACTAGTGACTCCTGTGGCGGGCCGGGCGCAGTGCACGCTGACCAGGTCGCCAGGTGCACGGTGTTTCCTCCGACACATTGGTGTGGCTGGCGTCCGGGTTGGATGCGCGCTGTGTTAAGAAGCAGTGCGGCTTGGTTGGGTTGTGTTTCAGAGGATGCATGGCTCTCGACCTTCGTCTCTCCCGAGCCCGTAAGGGAGTTGTAGCGATTAGACAAGATAGTAACTACTAACAATTGGATACCATGAAATTGGGGAGGAAAAGGGGGTAAAAATGTAAATTAAATAAAACAATTACATGCCAGACTCTCTGGAGGAAAGTGTGTGACGCAGCGAAAGATAAAACACAAAGTTCTGTTGCTATGATATGCCTGCTGTCACTATAGTCTGGCACCTAAAACCCTCAAACTTATACAGATGCACAATTGAGAGCATCCTGTCGGGCTGTATCACATCGCCTGGTATGGCAACCCCTGCAACCGCAAGGCTTTCCAGGGGGTGGTGCTGTCTGCCCAACGCATCACCGGGGGCAAACTACCTGCCCTCCAGGACACCTACAGCACTCGATGTGACAGGAAGACCAAAAAGATCATCAAGGATAACAACCACCCGAGCCACTGCCTGTTCACCCCGCTATCATCCAGAAGGCGAGGTCAGTACAGGTGCATCAAAGCTGGGACCGAGAGACTGAAAAAACAACTTCTATCTCAAGGCCATCAGACTGTTAAATAACCATCACTATGCAGCTTCCACCTGGTTACATAACCCTGCACCTTAGAGGCTGCTGCCCCATATAAATATATTTTAAATCACTGGCCACTTAATAATGGAACACTAGTCACTTTAATCATGTTTTCATGTTTTCAGAGTAGAGGAGAGGGAGAGGTGTAGAGTAGAGTAGAGATAGAGGTGTAGAGTAGAGAGAGAGAGAGAGGTGTAGAGTAGAGGACAGAGAGAGAGGTGTAGAGTAAAGAGAGAGAGGTGTAGAGTAAAGAGAGAGGTGTAGAGGAGAGGAGAGAGAGAGAGGTGTAGAGGAGAGAGAGAGAAGTGTAGAGTAGAGGAGAGAGAGAGAGGTAGAGGAGAGAGAGAGGTGTAGAGGACAGAGAGAGAGAGGTGTAGAGTAGAGGACAGAGAGAGAGGTGTAGAGGAGAGAGAAAGGTGTAGAGTAGAGGACAGAGAGAGAGGTGTGGAGTAGAGGAGAGAGAGAGGTGTAGAGTAAAGAGAGAGAGAGGTGTAGAGTAGAGGACAGAGAGAGAGGTGTAGAGGAGAGGAGAGAGAGAGAGGTGTAGAGTAGAGGAGAGAGAGAGGTGTAGAGTAAAGAGAGAGAGGTGTAGAGTAGAGTAAAGAGAGAGAGAGGTGTAAAGTAGAGGACAGAGAGAGAGGTGTAGAGGAGAGAGGGGTGTAGAGGAGAGTAAAGAGAGAGAGGTTTAGAGTAGAGGACAGAGAGAGAGGTGTAGAGGAGAGTAGAGGAGAGAGAGAGGTGTAGAGTAGAGGAGAGAGAGGGGTGTGGAGTAGAGGAGAGAGAGAGGTGTAGAGTAGAGGACAGAGAGAGAGGTGAAGAGTAGAGGACAGAGAGAGAGGTGTAGAGTAGAGGAGAGAGAGAGGTGTGGAGTAGAGGAGAGAGAGAGGTGTAGAGTAAAGAGAGAGAGGTGTAGAGTAGAGGACAGAGAGAGGTGTAGAGTAGAGGAAAGAGAGAGAGGTGTAGAGGAGAGTAAAGAGAGAGAGAGATGTAAAGTAGAGGACAGAGAGAGAGGTGTAGAGGAGAGAGGGGTGTAGAGGAGAGTAAAGAGAGAGAGAGGTGTAGAGTAGAGGACAGAGAGAGAGGTGTAGAGTAGAGGAGAGATAGAGGTGTGGAGTAGAGGAGAAAGAGAGGTGTAGAGTAAAGAGAGAGAGAGGTGTAGAGTAGAGGAGAGAGAGAGAGAGAGAGATAGGTGTAGAGTAGAGGAGAGAGAGAGGTGTAGAGTAAAGAGAGATGTAGAGTAAAGAGAGAGGTGTAGAGTAGAGGACAGAGAGAGAGGTGTAGAGTAGAGGAGAGAGATAGGTGTAGAGTAGAGGACAGAGAGAGAGAGAGGTGTACAGTAGAGGACAGAGAGAGAGGTGTAGAGTAGAGGAGAGAGAGAGGTGTAGAGAAGAGGACAGAGAGAGAGAGAGTTGTAGAGTAGAGGACAGAGAGAGAGAGAGATGTAGAGGACAGAGAGAGAGGTGTAGAGTAGAGGAGAGAGAGAGAGAGGTGTAGAGTAGAGGAGAGAGAGAGAGGTGAGGAGTAGAGGAGAGAGAGAGAGGTGTAGAGTAGAGGAGAGAGAGAGAGGTGTGGAGTAGAGGAGAGAGAGAGGTGTAGAGTAAAGAGAGATAGGTGTAGAGTAGAGGACAGAGAGATAGGTGTAGAGTAGAGGACAGAGAGAGAGGTGTGGAGTAGAGGAAAGATAGAGAGGTGTAGAAGAGAGAGAGGTGTAGAGGAGAGTAAAGAGAGAGAGAGGTGTAGAGTAGAGGACAGAGAGAGAGGTGTAGAGGAGAGAGAGGTGTAGAGGAGAGTAAAGAGAGAGAGAGGTGTAGAGTAGAGGACAGAGAGAGAGGTGTAGAGGAAAGAGAGAGAGGTGTAGAGGAGAGAGAGTTGTAGAGGAGAGTAAAGAGAGAGAGAGGTGTAGAGTAGAGGACAGAGAGAGGTGTAGAGTAGAGGAGAGAGAGAGGTGCAGAGTAGAGGGCAGAGAGAGAGAGAGGTGTAGAGTAGATGAGAGAGAGAGAGGTGTAGAGTAGAGGACAGAGAGAGAGAGAGGTGTAGAGTAGAGGAGAGAGAGAGAGGTGTAGAGGAGAGAGAGAGAGGTGTAGAGAAGAGGACAGAGAGAGAGAGAGGTGTAGAGAAGAGGACAGAGAGAGAGAGCTGTAGAGTAGAGGACAGAGAGAGAGAGAGGTGTAGAGGAGAGAGAGAGAGGTGTGGAGTAGAGGAGAGAGAGAGAGGTGTAGAGTAAAGAGAGAGAGGTGTAGAGTAGAGGACAGAGAGAGGTGTAGAGGAGAGAGAGGTGTAGAGGAGAGTAAAGAGAGAGAGAGGTGTGGAGTAGAGGAGAGAGAGAGAGGTGTAGAGTAAAGAGAGAGAGGTGTAGAGTAGAGGACAGAGAGAGAGGTGTAGAGGAGAGAGAGGTGTAGAGGAGAGTAAAGAGAGAGAGTGGTATATAGTAGAGGACAGAGAGAGAGGTGTAGAGTAGAGGAGAGAGAGAGAGAGAGAGAGAGAGAGAGAGAGGTGTAGAGTAGAGGAGAGAGAGAGGGGTGTAGAGTAGAGGAGAGAGAGAGAGAGAGAGAGAGGTGTAGAGTAGAGGACAGAGAGAGAGGTGTAAAGGAGAGAGAGGTGTAGAGGAGAGTAAAGAGAGAGAGAGGTGTAGAGTAGAGGACAGAGAGAGAGGTGTAGAGGAGAGAGAGGTGTAGAGGAGAGTAAAGAGAGAGAGAGGTGTAGAGTAGAGGACAGAGAGAGAGGTGTAGAGTAGAGGAAAGAGAGAAAGGTGTAGAGGAGAGAGAGGTGTAGAGGAGAGTAAAGAGAGAGAGAGGTGTAGAGTAGAGGACAGAGAGAGAGGTGTAGAGTAGAGGAGAGAGAGAGGTGTAGAGTAGAGGGCAGCGAGAGAGAGAGGTGTAGAGTAGAGGAGAGAGAGAGAGGTGTAGAGTAGAGGACAGAGAGAGAGAGGTGTAGAGTAGAGGAGAGAGAGAGAGAGGTGTAGAGTAGAGGACAGAGAGAGAGGTGTAGAGTAGACGAAAGAGAGAGAGGTGTAGAGGAGAGTAAAGAGAGAGAGAGGTGTAGAGGAGAGTAAAGAGAGAGAGAGGTGTTGAGTAGAGAGAGGTGTAGAGGAGAGTAAAGAGAGAGAGAGGTGTAGAGGAGAGTAAAGAGAGAGAGAGGTGTAGAGTAGAGAGAGGTGTAGAGGAGAGTAAAGAGAGAGAGAGGTGTAGAGGAGAGTAAAGAGAGAGAGAGAGGTGTAGAGTAGAGGAGAGAGAGAGAGGTGTACAGTAGAGGACAGAGAGAGAGGGGTGTAGAGGAGAGTAAAGAGAGAGAGAGGTGTAGAGTAGAGGAGAGAGAGAGAGAGAGGTGTAGAGTAGAGGACAGAGAGAGAGAGAGGTGTAGAGTAGACGAAAGAGAGAGAGGTGTAGAGGAGAGTAAAGAGAGAGAGAGAGAGGTGTAGAGGAGAGTAAAGAGAGAGAGAGGTGTAGAGGAGAGTAAAGAGAGAGAGAGGTGTAGAGTAGAGAGGGGTGGAGAGGAGAGAGAGGTGTAGAGGAGAGTAAAGAGAGAGAGAGGTGTAGAGGAGAGTAAAGAGAGAGAGAGGTGTAGAGTAGAGAGGGGTGGAGAGGAGAGAGAGGGAGCATAGAGAGAGTAGAGAAATGAGAAGTGTATGAACAAAGCCCATTACAAAATCTGCTACAACCTACAAGACTACAAATACAGTGCCTTGCGAAAGTATTCGGCCCCCTTGAACTTTGCGACCTTTTGCCACATTTCAGGCTTCAAACATAAAGATATAAAACTGTATTTTTTTGTGAAGAATCAACAACAAGTGGGACACAATCATGAAGTGGAACAACATTTATTGGATATTTCAAACTTTTTTAACAAATCAAAAACTGAAAAATTGGGCGTGCAAAATTATTCAGCCCCTTTACTTTCAGTGCAGCAAACTCTCTCCAGAAGTTCAGTGAGGATCTCTGAATGATCCAATGTTGACCTAAATGACTAGTGATGATAAATACAATCCACCTGTGTGTAATCAAGTCTCCGTATAAATGCACCTGCACTGTGATAGTCTCAGAGGTCCGTTAAAAGCGCAGAGAGCATCATGAAGAATAAGGAACACACCAGGCAGGTCCGAGACACTGTTGTGAAGAAGTTTAAAGCCGGATTTGGATACAAAAAGATTTCCCAAGCTTTAAACATCCCAAGGAGCACTGTGCAAGCGATAATATTGAAATGGAAGGAGTATCAGACCACTGAAAATCTACCAAGACCTGGCCGTCCCTCTAAACTTTCAGCTCATACAAGGAGAAGACTGATCAGAGATGCAGCCAAGAGGCCCATTATCACTCTGGATGAACTGCAGAGATCTACAGCTGAGGTGGGAGACTCTGTCCATAGGACAACAATCAGTCGTATATTGCACAAATCTGGCCTTTATGGAAGAGTGGCAAGAAGAAAGCCATTTCTTAAAGATATCCATAAAAAGTGTTGTTTAAAGTTTGCCACAAGCCACCTGGGAGACACACCAAACATGTGGAAGAAGGTGCTCTGGTCAGATGAAACCAAAATTGAACTTTTTGGCAACAATGCAAAACGTTATGTTTGGCGTAAAAGCAACACAGCTGAACACACCATCCCCACTGTCAAACATGGTGGTGGCAGCATCATGGTTTGGGCCTGCTTTTCTTCAGCAGGGACAGGGAAGATGGTTAAAATTGATGGGAAGATGGATGGAGCCAAATACAGGACCATTCTGGAAGAAAACCTGATGGAGTCTGCAAAAGACCTGAGACTGGGACAGAGATTTGTCTTCCAACAAGACAATGATCCAAAACATAAAGCAAAATCTACAATGGAATGGTTCAAAAATAAACATATCCAGGTGTTAGAATGGCCAAGTCAAAGTCCAGACCTGAATCCAATCGAGAATCTGTGGAAAGAACTGAAAACTGCTGTTCACAAATGCTCTCCATCCAACCTCACTGAGCTCGAGCTGTTTTGCAAGGAGGAATGGGAAAAAATTTCAGTCTCTAGATGTGCAAAACTGATAGACACATACCCCAAGCGACTTACAGCTGTAATCGCAGCAAAAGGTGGCGCTACAAAGTATTAACTTAAGGAGGCTGAATAATTTTGCACGCCCAATTTTTCAGTTTTTGATTTGTTAAAAAAGTTTGAAATATCCAATAAATGTCGTTCCACTTCATGATTGTGTCCCACTTGTTGTTGATTCTTCACAAAAAAATACAGTTTTATATCTTTATGTTTGAAGCCTGAAATGTGGCAAAAGGTCGCAAAGTTCAAGGGGGCCGAATACTTTCGCAAGGCACTGTACATACCATTAACTATGCAAACCATGGCCTTGGTACTGCACTGGACAAGTTTCCATGGAAGGATTGTTCAAACTTCACTCGACTTGTGAAGACTAAGTAAATACCTGGAGTCAACTTGTGTAATACTTTAGGAGATGAAGCAGATTGCTTTCTTCATTTCAGCATCTTACCATACCGTAGATCCCCAGAACAGTTGAGCCAGTCACGTGTTTGGTGTGTGTTTGTAAAGAGCACAATGGGAGAAAGCAGGAGCAGGTGAGTCCAGCTGTGTATTGACAGGGTTCACGTTTTATTTTCAACGTCAAGTGTTTTTTTTGCTTCAATAGAGTGAACAGGGACGTGTAACTAGTTTTCCTTCACAGAAAATATATTAGTGCAACACATTTGGCAGAAAATAGCTTCATTTTCATCTGATGACAAAAGAAATGCAATGATATTTGGCTGGCTGCCACACAAGTAAATCAGCTTAATGAAAAACCAAAGTATTTTTTTCAAAAACGATGCATGGCCATCATATATATGTCTAATGTTTATCATAGAAAGAATGTAGCCAGCTACATTTCCTGATGTTTTGCTTGAAGTTAATCTGGTATTTTACCAGAGAACTAGGCTGGCCACACTGAGAAGTACAGGAGAAACGTAGCTACACATCAGTCTGAGCCCTGTCTGCTGATAGAATGCCTGTTCATGAATTCTCATCTGAGTGGAGAAGTGCAACTGAAGCACAGAATTAGTCTGATGCTGAGCAGAAATTACAATGAGAAGCATTTTAAATCTGCGTTTATAAAACGCAGCAAGATATTTCTGCATTAACACAACCCTTAAATTTAATTTGCAAGTTAATCTAAGTGGCTGAATTAATAAGGTGACGGGGCATCATATTGTGTTAGCTTTCTTCCGTGTTTGAGAAGTCAACCCCTATGGATGAGTTATTTGTACAGCTGTCACCATCTTGACTTCCTTGCATTTTTTTGTCCACTCCACTCCACTCCACTCCCAGCCTCTCCTCTCCTCTCCTCTCCTCTCCTCTCCTCTCCTCTCCTCTCCTCTCCTCTCCTCTCCTCTCCTCTCCTCTCCTCTCCTCTCCTCTCCCCTCCCCTCCCCTCCCCTCCCCTCTCCTCTCCTCTCCTCTCCTCTCCTCAACTTGTAGCCTACACATGCTGCTTCAGAGCCAGTACTGTTCTTCCTTCAGACAAGCATGCATCTTGTTTATTAGCACAATGTGTCTCGTTCACATTCGATTGTACATGTCCAAACTCACCAAAAGGACATTTTGTAGCTCCTGCCTGATATGTGTACAGCTTTATGAGCTGGATTGCCTGTTTTTGCAATTTGTTTTTCATTTGTGTCCTTTATCATTTTAAGCGAACAGCCTCCATTGAGAATGTTGGCATCCCCTTGTGTACTAAGCCAGTAATACCATATATCCTGGTCTGAGAGGAGGATGGTATGAACATCTGCATACGGCCAACTCTACTAGAGGGTGTTAGCACTCATGTACAGTTGAAGTTGGAAGTTGAGTCATTAAAACTCATTTTTCAACCACTCCACACATTTCTTGTAAACAAACTATAGTTTTGGCAAGTCGGATAGGACATCTACTTTGTGCATGACACAAGTCATTTTTCTAACAATTGTTTACAGACAGATTATTTCACTTATAATTCACTGTATCACAATTCCAGTGGGTCAGAAGTTTACATACACTAAGTTGACTGTGCCTTTCAACAGCTTGGAAAATAAAATTATGCCATGGCTTTAGAAGCTTCTGATAGGCTAATTGACATAATTTGAGTCAAAGCCTACCTTAAAACTCAGTGCCTCTTTCTTTGACATCGTGGGAAAATCAAAAGAAATCAGCCAAGACCTCAGAAAACTAATTGTAACCTCCATAAATCTGGTTCATCCTTGGAAGCAATTTCCAAACGTCTAAAGGTACCACGTTCATCTGTACAAACAATAGTACAAGTATAAACATCATGGGACCACGCAGCCGCCATGCCACTCAGGAAGGAGACACGTTCTGTCGCCTAGAGATGAACGTACTTTGGTGCAAAAAGTACAAATAAATCCCAGAACAACAGCAAAGGTCCTTGTGAAGATGCTGGAGGAAACGGGTACAAAAGTATCTATATCCACAGTAAAACAAGTCCTATATCGACATAACCTAAAAGGCTGTTCAGCAACATCTCATGACATCAGTCAGGAAGTTAAAGATTGGTCGCAAATGGGTCTTCCAAATGGACAATGACCCCAAGCATACTTCCAAAGTTGTGTCAAAATGGCTTAAGGACAACAAAGTGAAGGTATTGGAGTGTCCATCACAAAGCCCTGACCTCAATCCTATAGAAAATGTGCGTGCAGAACTGACAAAGCGTGTGTGAGCAAGGAGGCCTACAAACCTGACTCAGTTTCACCAGCTCTGTCAGGAGGAATTACCCAAAATTCACCCAACTTATTGTGGGAAGCTTGTGGAAGGCTACTCGAAACATTTGAAGGCAATGCTACCAAATACTAATTGAGTGTATGTAAACGTCTATCCCACTGGGAATGTGATAAAAGAAATAAAAGCTGAAATAAATCATTCTCTCGCTATTATTCTGACATTTTACATTCTTAAAATAAAGTGGTGATCCTAACTGACCTAAGACGGGGATTTTTTACTAGGATTTAATGTCAGGAATTGTGAAAAAATTAGTTTAAATGTATTTGGCTAAGGTGTATGTACACTTCCGACTTCAACTGTATATAACAGCTATAGAAGCTTACAACTCACACTCACGGCTTGTAAGCTGTGAGGGTGTAATATAACACAGGTCTCCTCACCATTCCCTTCTTGGCTTTCCAGTTGGTATTTCAGCCGGTCTTCTTGCCTGTCTTCTAGCTGGTCTTCTGGACAGTCCTCCGGACAGTCTTTTGTTCGATCTTCCGGTTCCTTCTCTGGTGGCTCCTCTGGTTGGTCTTCCTGACAGTCTTCCGGTCTGTCCTCTCGGATGTAGGGAATGTCATCCATCCGTAGAAACACTGAGTCACTGGGGCTCCTCTGTCCATCTGACTTACTGCCTGGAGAGGGAGACATAGTGAGAATCAGGACAGAGGCTGCATCTTAGTGAAGTGGTAACCCGTTTTCAGTCTCCAACCCCCCCCCCCCCCCCCCCCCCCTTGTCCCCTCCTTCCAACCCCTTCTGTGCATAGAAGTGATCTATCTTCAGATAGAAGATTTCTCAAATGACCTATTAGCTGCAAACAGTGAGGTAGTGAGCATGAGGGAAGCAGCTAGAGATGGTTATCATGCTGGACACGTCTGCATCATGATCGATTCCCTCCATGGTTTAACTCAATAACAGAGAGGACAGACCACCAATTCAATGAGAGGTCTCTCTCACACACACACACACACACACACACACACACACACACACACACACACACCACACCACTTACGGACTATGCAACTCCTTTCATTGAGCTGTGAGGTGAGCGGTCCAGCGGTCTCTGTGTGTGTGTGTCGTTCCAGGACAGGTTGCAGGTGAGTGAATGTGTGCGTCAGGGGCAGGGCGATGCTGTGGGAGCGGGCCTCAGGGAGGGTGGGTCTCCCCTCAGGATCGGGAGTCTGGGGTACACTGTCCATAAGACTGGCTGTTAGTGCATTCTGGTAGTGGTTCCTCGAGATCTAGGAGACAGGAACACAGTCCACAAATACAATATCAACACATCCTCATCACACTCCACAAATACAGTATCAACACATCATCATCACACTCCACAAATACAGTATTAACACATCATCATCAACACATCATCATCACACTCCACAAATACAGTATCAACACATCATCATCAACACATCATCATCACACTCCACAAATACAGTATCAACACATCATCATCAACACATCATCATCACACTCCACAAATACAGTATCAACACATGATCATCACAATCCACAAATACAGTATCAACACATCATCATCACACTCCACAAATACAGTATTAACACATCATCATCACACTCCACAAATACAGCATCAACACATCATCATCACACTCCACAAATACAGTATCAACACATCATCATCACACTCCACAAATACAGTATCAACACATCATCATCACACTCCACAAATACAATATCAACACATCATCATCACACTCCACAAATACAGTATCAACACATCATCATCAACACACTCCACAAATACAGTATCAACACATCATCATCACACTCCACAAATACAGTATCAACACATCATCAACACACTCCACAAATACAGTATCAACACATCATCAACACACTCCACAAATACAGTATCAACACATCATCATCAACACACTCCACAAATACAGTATCAACACATCATCATCACACTCCACAAATACAGTATCAACACATCATCAACACACTCCACAAATATAGTGTCAACACATCATCATCACACTCCACAAATACAGTATTAACACATCATCATCACACTCCACAAATACAGTATCAACACATCATCATCAACACACTCCACAAATACAGTATTAACACATCATCATCAACACATCATCATCAACACACTCCACAAATACAGTATCAACACATCATCAACACACTCCACAAATACAGTATTAACACGTCATCATCATCAACACATCATCAACACACTCCACAAATATAGTATCAACACATCATCATCAACACACTCCACAAATACAGTATCAACACATCATCAACACACTCCACAAATACAGTATCAACACATCATCATCAACACACTCCACAAATACAGTATCAACACATCATCATCACACTCCACAAATACAGTATTAACACATCATCATCAACACATCATCATCACACTCCACAAATACAGTATCAACACATCATCAACACATCATCATCAACACACTCCACAAATATAGTATCAACACATCATCATCATCACACTCCACAAATACAGTATCAACACATCATCAACACACTCCACAAATACAGTATCAACACATCATCATCAACACATCATCATCAAACTCCACAAATACAGTATCAACACATCATCATCACACTCCACAAATACAGTATCAACACATCATCATCAAACTCCACAAATACAGTATCAACACATCATCATCAACACACTCCACAAATACAGTATCAACACATCATCAACACACTCCACAAATACAGTATCAACACATCATCATCAACACACTCCACAAATACAGTATCAACACATCATCAACACACTCCACAAATACAGTATCAACACATCATCAACACACTCCACAAATACAGTATCAACACATCATCATCAAACTCCACAAATACAGTATCAACACATCATCAACACATCATCATCAACACACTCCACAAATACAGTATTAACACATTATCATCAACACATCATCATCAACACATCATCTTCATCACACTCCACAAATACAGTATTAACACATTATCATCAACACACTCCACAAATACAGTATTAATAGATTATCATCAACACATCATCAACACATCATCATCAACACACTCCACAAATACAGTATTAACACATTATCATCAACACATCATCATCAACACATCATCATCAACACACTCCACAAATACACTATTAACACATTATCATCAACACATCATCATCAACACATCATCTTCATCACACTCCACAAATACAGTATTAACACATTATCATCAACACACTCCACAAATACAGTATTAACAGATTATCATCAACACACTCCCACAAATACAGTATTAACACATCATCATCAACACACTCCACAAATACAGTATTAACACATCATCATCAACACACTCCACAAATACAGTATTAACACATCATCATCAACACACTCCACAAATACAGTATTAACACGTCATCATCATCAACACATCATCATCAACACACTCCACAAATACAGTATTAACACATCATCATCAACACACTCCACAAATACAGTATTAACACATCATCACACTCCACAAATACAGAATTAACACATCATCATCATCACACTCCACAAATACAGTATCAACACATCATCAACACACTCCACAAATACAGTATTAACACATCATCATCAACACACAATATAAACTAATATAAGCAAATGTCTATATATAGACACACACACACCACCAAGCTGTTTCTCTATGTAGATGCTACGTTTGTGTGTGTGTGTGTGTGTGCGTGCGTGCGTGCGTGCGTGCGTGCGTGTGTGTGTGTGTGTGTGCGTGTGTGTGTGTGCGTTCTAGTGATCTTTCTTTCTCAAACTATATTTATGACCTGGGGGAGGGGTGAGGGAGTGTGTGTGTTCTCAAGATGTACATCCATCACGTTAAGTCTAAATTATTCATACTGAAAATGGAGGTCATTTATCCCCAATGATTAAAGTTAAACTAAGAGAGATTAAAAGGAAAACAAGGGAAGGAGGGAGAGAGGGAAGGAAGGATAGAGGGAGAGGGAGAGAGGATGTGTCTGTGTTTAGTCAAAATCAGGGATTAAGACGTTTTAAAGGGAAATTAAAATGAGAAGCAGTATGGTTCTGGGTAGTTAGAAGTTTAGGTCTATTTTAAGTGTTGTGCGTGCATGTCAGTGGTGGTCGGTGACGTTAAAGATGAGGGAGGCCTTATTTCTACTACATGATACTCTAATTTTCCCTATACCTATCATGAGGTTGCTACAACCTAGCCTACCCATGAAAGTTTACAATGTAGGTACGCACAGGTCGAGAGATAGATTTGAGTAATCAATGTGACAGAGTGACACATTCAATACCGTCTTGCACACTCTTGCCTGCATCTAGCTGATAGGGTGTAATCATTAGTCGAATGGTTGCAAACGAGAGTTTCTATTGGACAAATTCAGGTATGTTCATCCCCATTTTGTTCCATTTGCTTCCGTTTAGAAATGTTTTTCAACAGAATCGGCGGAATGAATACACCCCTGATCACCCGCAAACACAGATAACTTTCATAGCAGCCACATACAAACAGCATGATCACTTTGCTCATTGTATAATTCCTTCTCACATTTACTCGCGCTTCTCCTCTCCCCTTTTCCCATTGCTTGTGGACTCCATTGCACAACACCACAGCTGTCTGTGACCAGGCGAAAACCCCTTTCCAAGCCAAACCTTTATACCATAACCGCTAACCACTACACAGCCTACATCTTTGTCACCATATTAGCTAATGTCAGAGTAGTCAACATAGCTACTAGAACTAACGCATTAGTAAACCCGCTACAATCATGCAGTACAGTGTAAAGCTAGCAGTTTAGCAGTTACACCCGTAGGCCCTGGTGGCCATACATTTATAAAACCAAAAGCTTACCTTGCCTTGGAAGGGTTCCAGTGTTGGATAGCCATAGCCAGCTAGCTAACATAGCATCCCTCTCTGTTATAGCCAGATAGCTAACATAGCATCCCTCTGTTATAGCCAGATAGCTAACATAGCATCCCTCTGTTATAGCCAGCTAGCTAACATAGCATCCCTCTGTTATAGCTAACATAGCATCCCTCTGTTATAGCCAGCTAGCTAACATAGCATCCCTCTGTTATAGCCAGCTGGCTAACATAGCATCCCTCTGTTATAGCCAGCTAGCTAACATAGCATCCCTCTGTTATAGCCAGATAGCTAACATAGCATCCCCCTCTGTTTGAGCCGGGTTTTTGAGTAGGCTAAACTAGCGAGCTTCATTCTCTAACTAAGTAAGTGAAAGCTATAAAAAAAAAATGCTATGAAAAATAGCTAGCACTTGCTTCTCCTTCATTTTTGAAGAGATTAATTTATTAAAAACTGTTCAACTATTGTCTTTCTCTGAGTCAACTACTCACCACATTTCATGCACTGCAGTGCTAGCTAGCTGTAGCTTATGCTTTCGGACCTAAATTCACTCTCTGATGCTTTGATTTGGTGGACAACATGTCAGTTCATGCTGCAAGAGCTCTGATAGGTTGGAGGACGTCCTCTGGAAGTTGTCATAATTACTATGTAAGTCTATGGAAGGTGGTGAGAAGTCAGTGTACCCGGAGGAGAATGTAAACTAGCTGTCCTCCGGCTACACCATGGTGCTACCCTACAGGGTGCTGTTGAGGCTACTGTAGACCTTCATTACAAAACTGTGTGTTTCAATTATATGGTCACATGAATATATTTAGTGTAGTTTTGTGGATGTGTGGGGGTTTTGCAGATGTGTGTGGGTGTGTGTTACCTTTATAATCTGTAGGTCAGTGAGTTGTCTGACAGAGAAGTCAGGTAGGTAGACTCCTCCCCCTCCTATACTCAGCTGACCCACACTGCCTCCTGATAGGACAGAGTCTGACTGGTTCAACCCACTGCTACCAGAACCAAACCTGTTGACTGGAGATGAGTTTGATTAGATTCTGTCCCTTTTTTTTTTATCTCACTCACTCTCCTCTTTGTCTTTCTGTATCTCTCTTGCTCTCTATTAGACAAGAACAAACACATGCATGTTCACACACACACACACACACACACACACACACACACACACACACACACACACACACACACACACACACACACACACACACCACACACCACACACCACACACACCACACACTGGGCTGGCCCTTTTGTGTCTGCTTACCAGTGTAAACTGGGTGTTATATAACCCAGGTCAGGACATGTCTTTCTATAGAACCATTTTCTTAAACAGCTTTAATCACTGCAGTTACATAGTTTCCACTGCAGTTACATAGTTTCACTGCAGTTACATAGTTTCCACTGCAGTTACATAGTTTCCACTGCAGTTACATAGTTTCCACTGCAGTTACATAGTTTCACTGCAGTTACATAGTTTCACTGCAGTTACATAGTTTCCACTGCAGTTACATAGTTTCACTGCAGTTACATAGTTTCCACTGCAGTTACATAGTTTCCACTGCAGTTACATAGTTTCACTGCAGTTACATAGTTTCACTGCAGTTACATAGTTTCACTGCAGCTACATAGTTTCCACTGCAGTTACATAGTGTCCACTGCAGTTACATAGTTTCCACTGCAGTTACATAGTTTCACTGCAGTTACATAGTTTCACTGCAGTTACATAGTTTCACTGCAGTTACATAGTTTCACTGCAGTTACATAGTTTCCACTGCAGTTACATAGTTTCCACTGCAGTTACATAGTTTCCACTGCAGTTACATAGTTTCACTGCAGTTACATAGTTTCACTGCAGTTACATAGTTTCCACTGCAGTTACATAGTTTCCACTGCAGTTACATAGTTTCCACTGCAGTTACATAGTTTCCACTGCAGTTACATAGTTTCCACTGCAGTTACATAGTTTCCACTGCAGCTACATAGTTTCCACTGCAGCCATCTTACCCCACGGATTCCAGGGAAATGGACAGTGGATTTCCCGCACACACATAACATAGAAACACTGTGCTACTGTAGCATTTAGAACAGGGGAAGCTGGGGTAAGAATGTCCTATTCAATAAATCCTCTTCATCAACGTCATCACCATTATCACCAACAACATTATAATCACTAACACCAACTGATAAAATCCCATTGTGTGTTGTTGGGGCCGGGAGTGTATTTACCTATGGACAATGGTGGTATGAGGGCTGGCATTCCATAATAGGAGAAAGCTCCGTTCTCAAAACGAAGAGCCTCCTTACCAATCTCCACCTCAACTTTACCCTGCAATGACATAACACACAGACAGACTATTAAACAGCAAAGTTGTCATAGATTTCCAAACTTTGGTAAAATTCTGGTTGTTTTGCAACCCTAGGTGTATCTGTAGAACCAAGACAGTGTAGTATCAGTGTGTATGGTGTGTACCTGTAAAATCAGGACAAAGTAGTCGACAGGTTTGTTCCTCATATACAGGAAGTGCTGTGGTGCTCCTTTGTTCTTCCTGTCAAACTTAAGTTCCTGAACGACACTGGGGTGTTTGATTAGACAAAGAAGAATCTTCTCTGAGAGATGACATGGCTTGAAGGGCTCCACTTCTACACACACACACACACACACACACACACACAGAGAGACGGAGAGAGAGAGACAGACAGAGACAGAGACAGAAAGAGAGAGGAAAATAAGAAAGATTGAGAGAGTAGAAAAAGAGAAGTGTAAACACACACACATCCATCCACACACACACACACACACACATCCATCCACCCATACATACACACACACACATCCATCCACCCATACACACACACACACACACACACACACATCCATCCACACACACACACACACACACACACACACACACACACACACACACACACACACACACACACACACACACACACACACACACACACACACACACACACACACACACACACACACACACACACACACACCCATCCACCCATACACACACACATCCATCCACCCATACACACACACATCCATCCACCCATACACACACACACACACACATCCATCCACCCATACACAGAGGTCCTACCTGTGGCCAGGAAACGGTGTGTAGCTAGCAGCAGTTGAGGGGATATCTTCACCTTCATCTCATTCTCTGACATTTTAAAGATAGAGAAGTCGTGTTGCTTCCTCTCATGGTGAGACACACGCCTCTTAGTCCTTTTATCAACTAGGGAACAATCAATGAATCAATTAACCAATCAATCCATCCATCACCAAAACGTTTGTTTGTCTCTCTCTTTGTCAGACACACACACACACACACACACACACACACACACACACACACACACACACACACACACACACACACGCACACTGCAGAGAGAGCGTTAAGCCCCGATTAAGCCAGTGGTAATTATTTATGGGATAAGTTAATTACTTCTGATGAATTATGCATCAGATCACATTATGGGAGCAGCAGGGGGGGGGTTAAGGGGCGATCAATAGCTTAGAGGGTGATAGGAAGAGAGAGAGCGAGAGAGAGCGAAAAATGCACTATATATACAAAGTATATGGACACTCCTTCAAATGAGGGAATCTGGCTATTTCAGCCACATCAGTTGCTGACAGGTGTATAAAATCTAACACACAGCCATGAAATCTCCATAGACAACAGACATTGGCAGTAGAATGGCCTTAATGAAGAGCTCAGTGACTTTCAACGTGCCACCGTCACAGGATGCCACCTTTCCAACAAGTCAGTCCGTCAACTTTCTACCCTGCTAGAGCTGCCCAGGTCAACTGTAACTGCTGTTATTGGGAAGTGGAAACGTCTAGGAGCAACAACGGCTCAGCCGCGAAGTGGTAGGCCACACAAGCTCACAGAACGGAAGAGCCGAGTGCTGCAACGCGTAGCATGTAAAAATCGTCTGTCCTCGGTTGCAACACTCACTACCTAGTTCCAAACTGCCTCTGGAAGCAACGTCAGCACAATAACTGCTTGTCGGGAGCTTAATGAAATGGGTTTCCATGGCTGAGCAGCAGCACACAAGCCTACGATCACCATGCACAATGCCAAGTGTTGGGTGGAGTGAAGTAAAGATCGCCGCCATTGGACTGGAGCAGTGGAAACACGTTCTCTGGAGTGATGAATCACGCTTCACCATCTGGCAGTCCGACGGGCGAATCTGGTTTTGGCAGATGCCAGGAGAACGCTACCTGCCCGAATGCATAGTGCCAACTGTAATGTTTGGTGGAGGAGGAATAATGGTCTGGGCCTGTTTTTCATGGTCCGGGCCCCTTAGTTCCAGTGAAGGGAAATCTTAACGTTACAGCATATTCTAGACGATTCTGTGCGTCTAACTTTGTGGCAACAGTTTGCGGAACAGTTTGGGGAAGGCTCTTTCCTGTTTCAGCCGACTGCAAGCCAGGCCTAGTGGGACGTGGAAAGTCTTCCCAGAAGAGTAGAGGCTGTTATAACAGCAAAGGGGGGACCAACTCCATATTAATGCCCATGATTTTGGAATGAGATGTTGGACGAGCAGGTGTCCACATACTTTTGGTCATGCAGTGTATCTATAAAGAGAGAAGGAGAGTTGTTATACATACTGTAGAGGTCTGTCTCGTCCACAATCTCAGACTTGATGATTTCTTCGATAACGTCCTCCAAAGTAACAATTCCCAGGACCTCATAAAAGGGGTCCCCCTCCCCCTCACTGTTCACCCTGTGGACTATGGCCAGGTGAGATTTACCTGGGAGAGAGATTAGGAGGAGAAAAATAGGGAGGGGGGAAGGGAGGGAGGGAGGGAGCGGGGAAGGAGGGGGGAGGAGTGAGAGGTTATCGAAATCAGCATTTACTTTCCGTGATTATGCTGTTATCAAAGCAGATTAAAAATCAACACCATCCAGGAGATTCTTACTGAAAGTAGCCGTTAAACCAGTGATTGATTCTCTCCCCAGATGAAATGAGTCATACATAGATAAGTCATATTTCTGTGTTAGTATTACTGACAACTGGCCAGATCCCAAAGGAAAATACCTTCAGTGGCAACTCTGTGTGGTTTCTTTCCATGGCATGTGAAAAATGTCATAATTTTTACAGTTTCATTTGAGTAATTTAGCAGATGCTCTTATCCAGAGTGACTTACAGGAGCAATTAGGTTTAGGTGCCTTGCTCAAGGGCACATCAAAAGATTTTTCACCTAGTCGGCTTGGGGATTCAAACCAGCAGCCTTTCGGTTGCTGGCCAAACGCTTAACAGCTAGGCTACCTGCTTACATTTCATGTAAGACTCCTCACCTCCCAACTCCCTCCTAACCCCCTTGCCTTCCTGAATCAGCCTCCATCACAGGGGGGAGAGGGGGAAGGGGAGAGGAGGAGAGGGGGAGAAGGGGAGGAGAAGGGGAGAGGGGGAGAAGAGGAGGAGAGGAGAGGGGGAGAGGGGGAGAGGGGAAGAAGGGGAGGAGAGGGGGAGAGGGGGAGGGCAGAGGAGAGGAGAGGAGAGGAGGAGATGGGGAGAGGGGAGAGGAGGAGAGGAGGAGAGGGGGAGGACAGGAGGAGAGGAGAGCGTGCGACGTGTTGGTTGTCAAGTGTTTCTCTGCGTGTGCTCACTGCTCATTGTCTGTCTGCATTGGATTTGGAATTGTGTTTAATAACCTGCCCAGGGACTGTGGTTGAAAATGAGCTATATGGCTAAAACCGGCACTTTTAATAAAACATTGATTAATGTGCACTGTCCCTGTAAAAATACAAATAATCTGAAACTCAAAAGTAATATATAATGAGTGTACAAAAAAATGTGGAACAAATGCTTTTCCATGACATAGAATGACCAGGTGGACCCAGGTGAAAGCTATGATCCCTTATTGATGTCACTTGTTAAATCCACTTCAATCAGTGTAGATGAAGGAGAGGAGACAGGTTAAAGAAGGATGTTTAAGCCTTGAGACAGTTGAGACATGGATTGTGTGCGTACAGTGGGCCATTCAGAGGGTGAATGGACAAGACAAGAAACGGGCATGGTAGTAGGTGCCAGGTGCACCGGTTTGAGTAAAGAACTGCAACAGTGCTGGGTTTTTCACACTCAACAGTTTCCTGTTTGCACCAAGAATGGTCTACCAACCAAAGGACATCCAGCCAACTTGATTCAACTTTGTGAAGCATTGGAGTCAACATGGGCCAGCATCCCTGCTCTCCTCAGACGCTCTTACAGACAATAGAACATATTTGCCAGTGAACTGATCCTCTGGCAACCAGCAGCAGGGGCAACCCAGTAATCATGCGTGTGGACCAGCTTAAATGTGACACCGGCCTGGAGGAAGAGGAGACTGCGTCTGCAATGGTGGACAGAAAGCTCTGGAAGTTCCACTTCTACTGCCGTCGACCACAGACAACCAGATGATGATGAACGTGATAAACATACATTTCATTGAAACCGTGACTGTTACTTTGAGTCACTCCACAAAAATAATGTTGATAGAATAAGGCCCTCTTATCCAACTAATTTCCATAATTAAACCGTTCAGATGACCATCTCTGAGCCCTCACGGACAAGCCAACTGTGTCAATCTGAATAGCATATGAAAGAAGCCCTAGTCCTTTTCAATAAGCTCTCGTCCTAGTGGACACTGCTGTCTCCGTCCCAAAGCCTCCAGTGTGATTCCTGCTAACTGTCAGAGCACATGAAATCTACTTATGTTTACCATGCAACACACAGGAGAGAAACCATGCCTGTTCATGTCATCCACTCAACAATCTACATTATTTTTATACAGCTGCTAAGAATGTACTGAGTATAAACACAAACCCTTCACACACACACACACGCACGCACGCACACACACACACACACACACACACACACACACACACACACACACACACACCCACACACACACGCACGCACGCACGCACGCACACACACACACACACACACACACACACACACACACACACACACACACACACACACACACACACACACACACACACACACACACACACGCGCATTCCCCTGGCTGACGGCTGAACACGATGATTCATACTCTGGTTGTCATGGTAATTAGAAGAGATTATTCCAGCCTCCAGCTTCCTTCAACATTCTTACATGGATGGAGACACTAAGGACCGTTTACAGTCACTTTGTGACGTCTCTTCTGGTAGCTTAGCAGTTAGAACACAAAGGCAAGTAACTGAAAGGTCGCTGGTTTGAATACCCGAGCCGACAAGGTGAAAAATCTGTCAATGTGCCCTTCAGCAAGGCACTTAACCCTAATTTGCTCCAGGGGCGACATTCTTCTCTGGCTGACCTTGTAAAACAACATGCACTGCACCTAAATTATTATACATTTTTATAGCTTCAAGGAAGTTGTTTAATGGATTATGAATATGGATAATAACTTTCTGTGACATACAGCAGCCTATACCATCACCTCCACTTGGACCTGCTGAGCCTGTCATCTTATATGACTGACTGTCCAGAGCATAACTGGATTTATATACACCCTGGATTCTCTGCTTTTCAGGACGAGGGAAGTGCTGTAATGGAACGGGTAAAGGCTAACTTGAACACTGCATTTATCTATAGATCACTTCTGTCAAACCGGCCAGCACCTGCTGAACAACATCATTGTTTTTTCTCATAGACCATGTGATACAGCGTGGAGGTGACTGAATGGCAGTAATCATGTGATTTATAAACGGTGAGCTCATTAGTGCTCTGATTGGTAACATGTATGTATTTTCTTACAAAATGGTGGTACATTTCCTACATATTTACCTGATTTTGCATTACATTTTTTCTCTCTACAACAGTGTATACTGATTTCAGGTGTGAGTGGGATCTACCTGGCCCAGGGGCGGACTGGGACCAGAAATCTGTCTTGGAGAAAATGTTTTCCTTGAGGCCCCCACATCGGCCCATTTTTTGTTTTACCCCCATTATTATCCAGATAATGATAATTTTGCACACAAAAAAAAAATTGACATTCCCACTGGCCCAAAAATGGACCAGCCTGAAATGCCAGATGGCCCGTCCGCCCCTAGCCCGACTTGAAATGCCAGATGGCCCGTCCGCCCCTAGCCCGGTCTGAAATGCCAGATGGCCCGTCCGCCCCTAGCCCGACTTGAAATGCCAGATGGCCCGTCTGCACCTAGCCGGTCTGAAATGCCAGATGGCCTGTCTGCCCCTAGCCGGTCTGAAATGCCAGATGGCCCGTCTGCACCTAGCCGGTCTGAAATGCCAGATGGTCCGTCTGCACCTAGCCGGTCTGAAATGCCAGATGACCTGTCTGCACCTAGCCGGTCTGAAATGCCAGATGGCCTGTCTGCCCCTAGCCGGTCTGAAATGCCAGATGGCCCGTCCGCCCCTAGCCCGACTTGAAATGCCAGGTGGCCCGTCCGCCCCTAGCCCGGTCTGAAATGCCAGATGGCCCGTCCGCCCCTAGCCCGACTTGAAATGCCAGATGGCCCGTCCGCCCCTAGCCCGGTCTGAAATGCCATATGGCCTGTCTGCCCCTAGCCCGTTCTGAAATGCCAGATGGCCCGTCCGCCCCTAGCCCGGTCTGAAATGCCATATGGCCTGTCTGCCCCTAGCCCGTTCTGAAATGCCAGATGGCCCGTCCGCCCCTAGCCCGGTCTGAAATGCCAGATGGCCCGTCCGCCCCTAGCCCGGTCTGAAATGCCAGATGGCCCGTCTGCCCCTAGCCCGGTCTGAAATGCCAGAGGGCCCGTCTGCCCCTAGCCGGTCTGAAATGCCAGATGGCCCGTCTGCACCTAGCCGGTCTGAAATGCCAGATGGCCTGTCTGCCCCTAGCCGGTCTGAAATGCCAGAGGGCCCGTCTGCCCCTAGCCGGTCTGAAATGCCAGATGGCCCGTCTGCACCTAGCCGGTCTGAAATGCCAGATGGCCTGTCTGCCCCTAGCCGGTCTGAAATGCCAGAGGGCCCGTCTGCCCCTAGCCGGTCTGAAATGCCAGATGGCCCGTCTGCACCTAGCCCGGTCTGAAATGCCAGATGGCCCGTATGCCCCTAGCCGGTCTGAAATGCCAGATGGCCCGTTTGCCCCTAGCCCGGTCTGAAATGCCAGATGGCCCGTCTGCCCCTAGCCGGTCTGAAATGCCCGGATGGCCCGTCCGCCCATAGCCCGTCCTATTACCTCTCTTGAACTCCTCCAGCATCACATCCAGTTTGGTGTCTCTGAACACACAGTGCATGGGGTGTTTGTAGAACTGGGTGATGGTCTTCAGCGGGGTGCAGTCATCCGGGTCCACAAACGCCAGGTCTTTGACGAACAGGATATCAACGATGTTGGACCTGTCGTTCTCATAGACCGGGATCCGGGTGAACCCGCTCTGCATGACGTCAGACATAGTACAGAAGTCTAGAACAGCATCTGAAGAGAGCATATAACAGTCCGCCAGAGGGGTGTGAACTTGTTCTACGGTCTTGGTGCGTAACTCCAGGGCGCCCTGGATGATGTTGAGTTCCTCTTTGACCAGGTCGTGGTAGGGGTCTGTGACGCGCAGCATGGCCACCAGTTTCTCTCTGGTGTAGAAGTTACTGATCTCCTGGTGAAGCATGATGTCTAGGAGCTTGGAGATTGGGTAGGAGATGGGGAAGGAGACCAGCATTAGAAGCCGGGTGGCCCAGATGGTTTTGGAGGCGATGGCTAGGCTGTGTCTGGACGCCACAGAGTGAGGCAGGATCTCTCCTATGAAGAATATCCCGAAAGTGCAGGTAGCAAGGGAGGTGGGAGTCATCCCTATAATCTGGCACATCCACACCACGAAACAGGTGTTGGTCAGCACGTTTCCCAGTACCACAGTACATAGGATGTAGTTGCCATGTTTACGCACGGATTCGATCTTGTGTGCGTATTTTTGTTCCTTCTCGGTGCCGCTGTTTTGGAGAACGCGGAGCTCGACGGGATCCATGGCTAGCATACTGATGTTCAGCCCGCTGCAGAGCGCAGAGAGCCCCAGTAGCATCAACGACACCCCCAACTGGAGCCACACATCCGCATGCGGGGGTCGCTCCACCACGGCTAGCCAGAAGTCTCTGGTGCTGAAATGCTCCCAC
This sequence comes from Oncorhynchus mykiss, assembly GCF_057628025.1. NCBI lineage: Eukaryota > Metazoa > Chordata > Actinopteri > Salmoniformes > Salmonidae > Oncorhynchus > Oncorhynchus mykiss. Next base: position 37,274,211 of record NC_143041.1, read on the forward strand.
TTCACCCCGTCAAACGCGCACATGGAGTAGTATTTGATCCGCTCATCTTTGCGCAGGTCTTTGGCGAGCAGCTCCACTATAGAATCAGAATCAAATTCCAAGAAGGTCATCATCAGACAAAAGAAAAACGCACAATAACATGTAAGATTATTATTATTTTTTAAATGTAATCTGAGATTGAACAACGATAAAAACGTAACTATAGACTAAATAAACGGACCTAGAACAGAGTTGTGGCTGGACGCAGACCTGAAGGAACCCAGGAGCTCGATGTCAGAACTCCGAGCATGCTCGTCCACGCACGGGTTCTGTTTGGGAGGGACCTAAATTCAAATTGATATTTTATCACGATATTTAGGTTATTTCATAAAAACTATTTAATACATAACTTTAATGGTAAATGGTCAATACACTCAATAAACTGACCAGTCTCTCCCCCTCTCCTCGCTTTCGCTCTCCACCTGGTTCTTCTATGAAGGCGATCCATGGTGCGGCAGCGGCAGCTTCTGGTCTCCTACTCCCAGAGTGGTTGTTGGCTCTCTGTGTAACCGAGGATGCTGCGTAGTAAACCCGCAGCATGAAGCGCGTACCCTCGGTCGCCTGGAGCAGCCCGTCCTGCACTGACAGCTCCCCGGCTTTAGTGTCCTCTGGGCGGACGCCAAGCAATCCCTTCGCCTGGGCTGGGAGAAAGAAGAGGAGGATGATAAGGGTGAAGAGGTGAAACGACAGCTGGCGGTAGGGATGAGGTGAGATGCGATGAGGTGAGGAGGAAGCTACCGCAGCATCAGCAGCCATCATGCTGAATAAACTACAGAGGGACATTGGCGGAGGTTGGGTCACGTGGTCACGGTTTTTACGCTGGCTCTGCTTGAATCAGCATAACAGCTGGACAGGCACACACCGAGGAAAGTGGGAAGAGAGGGTTGGCCGTGAGTGAGAGAGAGAGAGAGAGAGAGAGAGAGAGAGAGAGAGAGAGAGAGAGAGAGAGAGAGAGAGAGAGAGAGAGAGAGAGAGAGCGAGCGAGCGAGAGAGAGAGATCGGGCATGTGTGGGCCTTACAAAATCCCATGCAGTACAATGACGTAATGTCATTTTGCGTGCCATTACAATCTAAAAATAGAAGACAGGAAATGCCCCATCATCAGAGCTACTTCCCAGGGTGACTGTCTGTCGCTCCGTGCAGAGACCACAATCATAGAAACACACCAAATAGTCTACTCTACTCTACTCTACTGTGTGTGTGTGTGTGTGTGTGTGTGTGTGTGTGTGTGTGTGTGTGTGTGTGTCGTTTTTGGGGGGTTATTTACTTTACTTTACTGTTGATATTTTTGACTACTTTTACTTTTACTCCACTACATTCCTAAAAAATAGATGTACTTTTTACTCCCAATCATTTCCCCTGAAACCCAAAAGTACTGTAACATTTCGAATGCTCAGGTAGGACAACAACATGGTCAAATTCACGCACCTGTCAATATAACGTTTGTCATCCCTACTGCCTCTGTTCTGGCAGACTCACTTAACACGAATACTGTGTTAGTAAATGATGTCTGAGTGTTGGAGTTCGACCCTGCCTGTCTGTAAATGGTGCTTTCTAGTTTGCTTAATATAAGGAATTTGATGTATAGCATTTACTTGTGCTTTTTACTTTTTCTCAAGTATTAAAGTTGAGTACTTTTTCCACTTTTTTTTCTACTTTTTCCAATATACTGAAGTATATTTAAAACCAGATAATTTTACTCAATTATTATTTTACTGGGTGACTTTTACTTTTACTTGAGTGATTTTCTATTAAGGTATGTTTACTTTTACTAAAGTATGACAATTGAGTACTTTTTCCACCGCTGTATGTATAGTCTTGCTAACACCAGACTGAGGCACAGCATGCTCTGTAGTCACGTGGGTCGTGCGTCAGCCAGGCTAGTGCGTACCTGTGCGTTTGTTCACTTTGTATCCCTGTTTGTCTATAAAGGCTATTTTTTTCACAATCGGCATTCTCCTCATCATCCGAGTCATTGCCATCACAATCATCCTCATCATAATTACCAGAATAATGATCATCCTAATCATAATTATCATCATCAGCATCATTATCACATTGGGTCAGTCGATTTGTTCTAGAAACTATTATAGAGTATTCCATGAGATGGCAGTGTAGACTCTCCACCAGCTCTGGAATCAAATTCCGCTGAAGGGGCTCTTCAACTGAAGTAGAGCTATTCATTTAGCCTCCTGATGTGAGTAATGTCATTTCATTTCACATTATAGGTTATAGACATTAAAGTGATTTAATTAGTATAGTATTAAATGCATAGTTGCATTTTAAAGCCAATAATAGGTTATGGGTCAATGTTTTGGGCCTTATTTCTAATGTTCTAATTATTTATAACCACAATTATTATTTTATATATTATTTAGACTTTTCAGGAACCAATCAGATTTAGGCAAACGACATTTTCTTAATTGTAGGCCTGGTGCCAAAGTCCATTTAAAATATATTTTCAGATTTTAGTATAGCCTACATGTTAAACTAATGTAAGCCATACAACGAGAAATGTGGGCAGATTTAGCAAAGCACGCCATTCATTTGGTTTAATACTATGATAAATCAAAACACAGATAAGAACACGCAGGGACTTGGGCCATGTTCATTTGATTAACAGTGATACAAAAAATGCCATGAATAGAAACCATAGAGACGACAATATTCCTTGTTCCAAAACGTTGTGTCCTGCTGAGCCGGCCCTTGGTTGCTCTTTCGTCCAGTGGTAGGCCAACCTCTCTGCCTCTGCTATTCTCCTCCTAACCCAGCAGATTTCACACAAAAGCACGCTTCAGGTCCTCACACTTCGTCAATATTCGTAAGAGCGAGCGTCAACAGTGCCGTGACCCTTTCCTCACCTGTTTGAGACAGTGTGTCTAAAATCCTGCTTGTGGTGTGTCCGTAAAAAGCCTATTGTCACTCCTTTGCCCCCGCTCCCTCTCTGCTACCATGCTCCAAAATCACTTTTATTTTCCAAAATATATTTTCATTTGGAAGCATAATCGAAGTCAGATATGAATAATTTTAAAGAAATAATAAGCCATATAACCACAAAAATGTAAAGGTCTTATTGATCTCTTAAATTCTGTTCAAATCTTAAAGCTACATACATTTCAACAATGTACCTTTTCATATAGGCTATAATTGCTTCACAGACGAAATGGCTTTTACATGTAGAGAGATGTGTTCGTTGTTTAACTGTCTGTTGCACTTTCCCCCATGTAAATTACTATTTTTCGTTTATAATATAATATTATTGGGCTATTAGGGCTGTTGTTGTTGTTATTATTATTGTCATAATTATTAGTATGTTATTCTTAGGGTATAGGACTATGGTGGTGTTGTTTACAGTTTGTATAGATTTTTTCACCTTGGATACAAGGCCAGGGCTTACTTTTGTTTATTTTTTGTTGAATGGAGTCGAAAAGTTATAGTTTTCCTAAAGTCATAATATTTAACATTTAGTCATTATTTTGTCAAAACCTTCCGAAAGTAATTACTCAAAGTCAGCGATAGGCTACACACACTTTTGATGTCTTATGCCACTGGCGTAAATAGTTTAAGTTAGTAGGAAAAAAGGTGACGTGAGAAAACATTCGACAAGTGTTAAAAGCAGAAGAATAGTGTTGGTTGGCCTACGTTATTTTCGAAAGTCGAAACGAATTTGACACGTCAAATTTTCCGTGCAGTGATGAGAAACACGATAAAGTCAAGAAATGCAAGTCTGTCTGAAGGTAGCAACACACCCACCGCAGATCGATTTTAGCACAACAATCTTCTACGATTTTTCTATCTTAGAAACACAACTTTAATGTTCTTCAATTCTGATAATGTGCTATCACAATTGAACTCCAATTGTTTGAAGTAGTTCAAAAATATTTTCACGTAGGCAACAACTTGTTTCTATAATGTTATTCAAGTATTATATGACAAGAACATAAACAATGAAGTAGGCTAGGCCTATAGCGAGCCTTATTGGTCCTTCATGTTTTGCTGTAGGCTACTTATTTAATGTAAGGTACTCTTTATGTTATATTTAATTTAGTTGTAATTTCTGGAAATCTTACAGTCTGTGGCTTTATCCCATCTATTTGAGTATCAGAACAATGTGGGTTTTTTTTTTACAAATTGCATTCACCATAGCCTATCCGTCTCCATATTGTTCAGGGAGTGGGGCACTAAATACTTGTTATAAATCCCTTTGTGTTCTATTTAACATTTTCATAACAACTAATGGGGAAACAAATCTAACCTTTATGAAATTCACATGCTGTGTATACCTCTCAATCCCAAACACTTTACACAATATGTCTTCGACATCTTAAAACGCACATCAAAAGGCTCCAAATGACGTCTACAGTATATCTGCCATAGATATGCAGTGAAAGACCATAACCTGAAGAGGGATTCTGTTCGGTTGCCATATGACCGCTACAGCCGTGGCGGGACATATCAACGACTAATTCCTTATCCTGGTAAAGTGATGGATCAAGCGAAGATCCCACTGCGATATGAAGATATTGATATATAGAGTTAGAGATGTTTGGAGAGGCTAAAAGGGAGGCAGAGGTTTGCTCCCCGTTGTTAGAGGTGCATATTTGGAATAGATGGACAGGGTCTTATACGCACCCCTGGGGTGCGTGTCTGATCCTGGACCACATACCTATGAACAGTTGATAAAGCTGACCCATGATCGATGAACAGCAACTGGCTCGTTGCTCTCCGTTGCCCTAGCTGCTAAAGACGTTGTCGTACATGTCCCTTCGATGTTTGTCTCCACATTACCTTTGTTTTTCTATGGTTCTCTTTCGGTCAGTTTGTAGAGCATGGCGCTTTCAACGCTAGGATATAGTGGGTTCGATCTCCGGGGGCACCTATACATGAATGTATGCACGCGTGACTATGCATTTCTTTGGTCAAAAGCGCCTGCTAAATAGCATATAGAGTTGAACCAGGCCTCACGAACTTTCAATAATTAATATCGAGATTTCTAAGAGTTGTTTGAATGTCTTAATGTTGGTGTGTTCAACATGAAGTTGGTTAAGTAGACAATACAACCTGTTAACTTTAACAGAGGGGATTACGCAAAGTTCTTTCCATATCTTAGTCTTCCAAATCACAGTGCATCAGGCACTTTCTCTCCACGGAAGTAGCCTACAATCAGTGACCTCAGACGACCAGAGCCATTAGGCTGAGACGAGCCAGACCGAGGTGAGGCGAAGTTGTTGGGATAACCACCAGCGACCAAGCTGTGTGTAGGCCCTCTGATCAAAGAACATCTGGAGAGAGACTTTATACAACCTTGTAATATGTATGTTAAATCTGTAGGCTGTAGAGTTCTAAATTCGTTTTAAATATGTTTTTGGAAGCGCACCAAGTACGGCTGAGTTTGGTTGTGTTCTCCAAAGCTCAGGGTTGATCTTGGTTAAGCCTGTAAAGCGCGATGAAGTCACGGGTTAAACTGTAAACATATTAGCACAGATCAAACTATGAGAAAACATTAGCCTGGTGATCGAAGCTGCTCTATCGTAATAAAACACAGTTGAATACAGATTTGGCCATTACACAGCCTACTTGTGCGTAGAACCAACACAACAACATATGTTATCGCATAGCCAACTAGTAACTTGCCTCGTCTTGTTGGCCTTACTGATCTAGGACCGTTGGCCTTACTGATCTAGGACCGTTGGCCTTACTGATCTAGGACCGGACCCCAAGGAATTCACCTTTCAATCACAGTGTATAAAAACCGTTCCGTTCAAAAGTTTAACAACATCAATACGTCTATATTTAATTATTAGGATAGTATTTGTTTTACAAGGCCTAGGCATTCAACTTTCTTTCATAAGAGATTTGTGATTCACAGATAATTGGAAAATATAAATGATCAGGCCCCTACGTGGCCCTGCAATTGTAATTTCCGTGATTAATTCGATTTTTTTTTTTTTTACCCAAATCCTCACTTATTTCCAAGATCCATGGTCCACTAGTTTTTGCCTAAGTCGGCTATTTATAGAGAAGACTTTTGAATACACGGGTTTCATAACGTTTGTTTTTAATCATTTCATTTGTTATAAGGATGTGTTGGTATTGTTTTGTCCGAGAGTGACAAAACATTAAAATATATTGTTGCCATTTACAAGAAGGAATGAGGCCTATATTTGACTGGTAAAACGAGGAAATGGTCATTTGGCCTGCACGGTAGGCCAAATAAGGCGTCCCCCTCTCTCCCAGTTTGTTTTGATAAGCACCGTTATTTGTCGTGTTCCCATTTAGTTTCTTCCTCTACTGACGTTCTGCGTATAAGCCAAGTCCCTCATGGGGAAACCATAAAAATAACGTTGAAATCTAAAATAGGCCTACATTCATATGAATGTTATGATTTCATTATACATTTGTTTTATACACAATTCAATTTACATGAACATTGATGTTTTGTAGCAGGCACATCAAGTTCACAAGTCATACAAACAAGAAATAGTCTGTTGTTGCGCACTTAGAATATTGATAAATAGCCCCCCCCCCCCCCTGATCACTGTTTTCTCCCCTACACCTCAAGGTTAGTATGAGCCTTCATACAGTACCTTAGAGAAAAAAACACTGCTGAGTCCTGGAGCGGGGCGGTGCTGCTTCCTCTCCGGCTCATGGCCCTCTCTATCGGGAAGGCTGGCCCAGGGCGTGCGCTACCCTATCCAGATCTCAAAAACACGGAGGGGCGGGGGGCGCAGCGGGAGACGGACAGAAAGAAAGACAGATATATCTCTTCCCTCAAAGGAAAAGGAGAGTGCATTCGAACTATAAGGTATAACTAACTATAGCTTCTCTCACTTTCCCTCAAATCTCAGAGCACGGCCTTAATTTAAAAAACAGTGTTCCATCCGTGGTACCAAGCCAGGAAGATGCCCAAACCGAAGACATGTCCCTTCCCAGGCTCCCCTCTGTGGCTGGCATGCGTTGCTCTGATGGTGCAGTCGGTGATCTCCACTTCGTCGACCTACCGGAGACCTGCACCGGGCGGTGAGGGGAAGAGAACAGGGTTAATGGAGAGGACGCTGATTCTGCTGGATGTCAACACCCGCAGTCCAGTACAAGTTCTCAACGACAACTTCCTCTCTTTACAGTTGGATCCGTCCATTATAAAGGACGGGTGGTTGGACTTCCTGAGGTAGATTCCCTTATCACTCTGTCTGCTGTATCGGCTTTACCATCTTATTCTCATGTTTGGATCAAATGCATTGTTTTTGATTGAATGGTCTCCGTTGAGCATGATCGGATTCAGTTGTATTACTTACTATATTATGATTTTGGGGAATCGTTAAACCATTTCAGATAGTTGGTTGATGTCGATTTGTGCATCAGGCCTTTGTTTAGGTGACATTCGATATGGGGTATATAAAAATATGGAGTGGGCTAGAGATTGTAGCAGGCCTAACTTCATAATAACGTCGTCGAGCTTTAGGTCTCGATCACACCGACAGTGTTTCGCCTTTTGGTACATCAGAAGTACATTCATTTCCAATGGAAGGCTGCGTTTGAACTGCAGCATTTCGTTGCAGAGGCAGTTGCAGGGCGTTCTGTGTGGTGCATATGTTGGATTTATCGAACGTATGTATCAAACTGTATGCGAAGACGGCTTGCCAGAAATGGTAGCCGAAGGTGAATGTTGAACTACTGTTGCACAGATATCCAGAAGAAGCTGCGTACCATTTTGCACAAGGACACAGTCGGTGTTATCGAGACGTTACCAATTTGTTTGTATAGTATAGTCGCCTATTTTCTCATTTCAGTTTAGACACATTTTAACACCTTTTTGACGTCATTCTCCCGTGGCATGCGTGAATCAGCCGACCCACTGGGAACACACTGGTTAAATAAACGTTGTTTCCACGACATTGAAATGAAATCACGTTGAACAAACGTGGAAGATACGTTGAATTCACGTCTGTGCCAAGTGGGTACACAGTATGTAACTTATAAACATCTCTTTATTAGCCTGGTGGTGTTAATAATAGGATTAGAAGTAGAATAATACTATATATATATATATATATATATATAGTTCACGACTGCATCGCAAAAGGTTGGGTATGGAGGAGGATAGTTTAAATTGCGAGTAGCAGGTCTACATGGTGCATATGAGGCTCCCTAAAGACTTTCCGTAAACAGAGGTTTCTTATTTCCAAAGAAAGGTCCACTGTTATTGTCTGGGAGGAGAGAACGAGGTCATGAAATTTTAACATAGCTATATGATTTAAGAATGATTCGTTAGAAATGAAATTGAGTATCAGTTTGTATTACTCTATATCGACATGTTTGTGATCCTGAAAAACAGTTGGAATTGGCTACTCGGATATTATTGGAGCCACAGAATGTGGTGCCCTGGAAGTAAACCGTTTCAGCTTCCAATCAGCTTTAGCTATTGCGCAACGTTCCCAGATTGAACTTTCATCAGTCAGTGGGAAACTTTAGGGTCAGGATTTTAGCAAAAATTGAATTCTGGGTTAACTAGATGAAAATTGTTATTCCTAGAAGAACGCTTTCAATCATATGGAGCTACAACTTCAGTCGATGCTGTCAATTCAACGTTTGTGTATTGTCTGGTTGATTTGTATGGTATCAACCTTTAGCAAGTAAATGTAGTCTGCATCATTTTAATAATAATAATGGTAATGATCAGCATAATGAACATAATCATAATAATCATAATATCAATAACACCCTCATGTGATTAAACAATTAAAGCCTTCCAGCAAGTTTTTGCTTTACTTTGGTTCATACTTTTCACTATCTTCCTCTGTCTGTATTCACTGACTATTTCAATGCACATTTTTCTAAAACATTTCTCGCAGATTTCTTTCTTAAAATGTAGTGTTGACGTTTATATGAACCGATATTTGAATTAACAGGCCTAGAGGAAACTTTGGTGATCGTCATATCTGATAATTTACCGCTCAAGCAAACTGAATCCATGGCGTAAATTAATTTGTTTTGCTCGGTCGGTGGATTTTAGAGACATAAAAAGGCAGTTATTAAAATACAAAGCTAGGTGATTTAACTACTACAATAGTCTACAATTATCATCAAAATTGCACTTTATCAAGTCTGCATGAATTCGGCTAAAATCGCAACATGGAATGTGTCGGGCTATATTCTGTTTACAAAACAACACAATAAGGTAGGCCTAAATGCTAATCCCATTAAATATTATTGAACACTGCATTAAAGCTACAGTACAATTTCCAGTAATTTAAATTAATGGGAAATATTCCTTTAATTTAGAAGAATGTGACATAAATAATAAATATACGCTAACTATAAAACTTTCATTTTCTCCATGTTTTTGGTCAAATTAGATTTTGCAAACAAATAATGACCCGTTTCAAATGTTATTTTAAAAAGTAAGCCAATGGAATGTCATTCCTTGAATAATACAGAAAACAAGTGCAATCTGCATGTGAAAATGTCTTACATGGGATTTATTTGCTCCACTGTTTTTTTTGGTGGTCCACTTTTAATGATATGCACAAATTACAATGTGGCTACGGTCGAAAAGTAGAACGTTTCTGTTTTTCATTCCGTGTCCAGTTTCCAGTCCTTTACACGATTTCTATTCTAGAGCCGAGAGATATATTATTGATAGACGGTTAACAGCGGCACGGTGAGAGAGTCATAATAGTCCTGTTATAATGGAAAAGCGTTCATGTCGTACTTATAAGGCCATTATGTAAATACGAGTAGGGTTCACTCGCTTGACTCTCAGAGAAACATATAAGTGGGAAGAATAGTCAAATGTGTTTTGGAAGGCCAGTCTGTAAAGCTCATGGATAGGGACTTTCCAGAGAGTGTGGAAGAAAGTTGTGTCTTTCTGGGCACCATAATAAATGTTGCCCTGTGACATCTAAAAACCACTCTAAAGTACTCCCGTGATAAATGAAATGGCCTGCATGTCTAGCTTTCTTTTGCGGAATCTGAATGCACAGGGCTAGCAAGCGATATGATGTAAATAAAACTGTCATTGTTTTATTACGTGAGCTGTTTGTCTAGTGAAAGTAGTTCTCAGCCTCTGTTGAGTATGTCGCTAGTGCTGGATAGTGCAACGAACATATACCCACTACGGAAATTATTTTCAAAATAACATCAAAGTAAAAGTCGTCTCTTCTCAGAGTTGTATTTATACGTTGTGTATATGCATAATCTTAAATACATTGTAATCGTGTTGGGTTTTTCATGCCATTTGTTTTGATAACAACAACATTGCAGATGTATTTGTGAACATATTCTTATCAGTCCTCTGTCTCCATGTGTAGTTCCAAGCGTTTAGTAACCCTAGCCCGAGGTCTGTCCCCGGCCTATCTGAAGTTCGGAGGAAAGAGAACGGACTTCCTCCACTTCCACAACCTGAAGAACCTTGCCAAATTCAGAGGCCCCGGCCCAGATTACTACCTAAAGAACTACGAAGATGGTGAGTTAGGCATTATGGATTTGATTATTAATTTACAAAAATGTTAAAACTAATTTGTCATCTTTATTTCTTGTGTTGTTTTTCCAATTTGATTATACAATGTTTTGAGATGTTTAAATATACTTTAGATATAGTTGAAATCTTCTATATCCATGTTTAAGCATAGGCCTATACTGAAATAATGAATATAATGAAATTCAAGCAAGCTTTATTAGCACGAAAAACACATTTCAACTAGAATGACTCGTTTCTGGTCTCTGTGTCCACCCTCAGACATAGTACGTAGTGACATTGCCCTGGACAAACAGAGGGGCTGTAAGCTGGCCAACCACCCTGTCATGATGCTGGAACTGCAGAGAGAGAAGGCAGCTCAGATGCAGCTCGTCCTCCTCAAGGAACAGGTCTCCAACATCTACAGTAACATCACAATAACAGGTAGGAGATCACACACACACACACACACACACACACACTCTCTCTCTCTCTCTCTCTCTCTCTCTCTCTCTCTCTCTCTCTCTCTCTCTCTCTCTCTCTCTCTCTCTCTCTCTCTCTCACACACACTGTTTAGTAAGTCAATCTTACCAGAGCACAGCGATGTAAACCTTCACCCCTCAGAATGACTAATGAAGCGATGAAGAGGAAGCGGGGAGGCGGAGACTACTGGCATTACTGAATGGAAGGTCTAGTGCGTGTGTGTGTGCGTGTGCGTGTGAGAGCGAGTGTGTCTGGGTGTGTGTGTGTGTGTGTGTCTGCGTGTGCGTGTGAGAGCGAGTGTGTCTGGGTGTGCGTGTGCGTGTGCACGTGAGAGCGAGTGTGTCTGGGTGTGTGTGTGTGTGTGTGTGTGCGTGTGCGTGTGTGTGTAAGAGCGAGTGTGTCTGGGTGTGTGTGTGTGTGTGTCTGCGTGTGCGTGTGAGAGCGAGTGTGTCTGGCTGTGTGTGTGTGTGTGTGTGTGTGTGTGTGTGTGTGCGTGCGTGCGTGTGCGTGTGTGTGTGTGAGAACGAGTGTGTCTGGCTGTGTGTGTGTGTGTGTCTGCGTGTGCGTGTGCGTGTGAGAGCGAGTGTGTCTGGCTGTGTGTGTGTGTGTGTGTGTGTCTGCGTGTGCGTGTGCGTGTGAGAGCGAGTGTGTCTGGGTGTGTGTGTGTGTGTGCGTGTGCGTGTGCGTGTGAGAGCGAGTGTGTCTGGCTGTGTGTGTGTGTGTGTGTGTGCGTGCGTGCGTGTGTGTGTGAGAGCGAGTGTGTCTGGCTGTGTGTGTGTGTGTGTGTGTGTGTCTGCGTGTGCGTGTGCGTGTGAGAGCGAGTGTGTCTGGCTGTGTGTGTGTGTGTGTGTGTGTGTCTGCGTGTGCTTGTGCGTGTGAGAGCGAGTGTGTCTGGGTGTGTGTGTGTGTGCGTGTGCGTGTGCGTGTGAGAGCGAGTGTGTCTGGCTGTGTGTGTGTGTGTGTGTGTCTGCGTGTGCTTGTGCGTGTGAGAGCGAGTGTGTCTGGGTGTGTGTGTGTGTGTGTCTGCGTCTGCGTGTGCGTGTGAGAGCGAGTGTGTCTGGCTGTGTGTAAGACTGTTGCTGAGTCCCAGTTTCCTTGGCTTCCCAGGGTGGTAACTGAGAACAGTTCAGGGCTGGCTGACAGTAGGCTGGGTATACCGGATTATTTTGGAAACACTGCAAAATAGAAATGAAATTGATACAGCTGCATGTTAAGTTTAACTGCGTCATTTTATTCCAGTGTGTGTGTGTGTGTGTGTGTGTGTTTATGCGTGCTTGCATGTGTACGTGTGTGTACATGTGTGTGTGTGTTACTGTTCCGTTGGTGGTTATTATAAATTGTGTGTTGCAATGCTTTGCGGTACTTACAATACCAGTTGTGGTTCCACATGTAATGATGGGTATTTCAAACCAAACCATGTACTGCAGTTATAGTTTGATCACTGTTATGAAATGGCCATTTTACTGCTAGAAGGTACAGTAAAATACCAAGTAAACAACAGTCTAGCAAAACGAAACGTAACCCCAGACGCCGTCTGCATTTCTAACTGATCAACTGTAATGTAGAATATTACAGAGAGGAGAGATGAGGAAACTACAGCTGTTTGTGATTTATTAGAATAAAAAATGACTGTGTGTGTAACCCCCCCCACCCCATGCTACAACTGCCTGCCCTAAATCTGTCTTGAGAAACACATACTGCAACTAAGGAGATATTCATATGATGAAATATCAGGAATATTGAGTGATTATTCAGACATTTTACCATTAGAGAACTGATGCCATGACAGATAATTCTACTATTTTCACTGGAGACTTCAGAAATACTCATGTGTACATTAATACATATTCATATTTCATACATCTTTATATTATCCCATGTGAATCCTCTCGCATCCGCATGTTCATCATAAATGCTCCACAAAGGGGTTTTGAATTTTTAATATACTGTAGTTTATAAGGTATGTTCTTACACATTTATACATTGATATGCCTAGATATCCTTGAAGTCTATGCAGATCATCCATCATTGTAGAAGATCTTCATACCATACATACCATACATACACAGGAGAGGTAAAGGGTTTAAATGAGCGGCTTTTTAATGCATCTCCACTATTTCACGTCCTGTATTATCAGACCCTGCTGATTCCCTTTGGTGAAGAGGTAGACATTGATGGGGATGTGTGTGTGTGTGTGTGTGTGTGTGTGTTTGTGTGCGTGTGAACTGTATATATGTCTGTGTCTGTGTGTGTGTGTGTGTGTGTGTGTGTGTGTGTGTGTGGGTGTCAACTGTATGTAAGTCTGTGAGTCTGTGTTTGTTTGTGTGTGTGTGTGTGTGTGAACTGTATGTAAGTCTGTGAGTCTGTGTTTGTGTGTGTGTGTGTGTGTGTGTGTGTGTGAAGTAAGTCTGTGTATCATCAACTGTGTGATTTCAAAGGGGCTCTAGCACACTAGTGAAAACATGGCCTGACTGCTCCTATCTTCTAGCGCTGAAGAGATGCATGGAGGAGAACCATTTGTTCATGTTTAGGTGCAGAGGAGTTTCAGTTCACAAGTTCAGGAGTCACACTGTGTATCACCCTGTTCTTTCTCTGTTGCAGCCTTGTAACATGGGTCTTATCATGAGATTGTGCTACAATATGGCCTAGCAATGTCTTCTGGTCCAAATGAAAGGCTCTTCTTCCTTTCTTCAAAGATGTCTTTGTTCTTTTCCACTGTCGCCCTACACTTGGTTTGGGGATGGATTTAGGTCCCAGGGTTTTCTTTAACCTTCTGTGCCATGTCAGTTTGAAAAAAGCGCTGCTCAAATACTATTTGATCGATTGATTTATGATCAGTCCTATTGATAAAGAAATCAAGAGACACATTCTGCTCCGGTTATGTACTACATTAACAAAGCAGTGAATTCATGAGAAGTAAGGACATAGAGATCCTATAATGTATAGTCATTTATAGGGAATTATAGTGACATTGTCACAATCGTCGTTGTAAGGATGGTCGGACCAAGGTGCAGCGTGGTAGCTGTACATTTGACTTTTATTAAAATGACACCGAAAAACAACAAAATACAAAAACGATCGTAAGTCAACATGCAGTGCAGAAAGCAACTACACACAAACAAGATCCCACAATCTAAGGTGGGAAAAAGGGCTGCCTAAGTATGATCCCCAATCAGAGACAACGATAGACAGCTGCCTCTGATGGGGAATCATACTAGGCCAACAAAGAAATAGAAACATAGATTTGCCCACCAAAGTCACACCCTGACCTAACCAAATAGAGAATAAACAAGGCTCTCTAAGGTCAGGGCGTGACAGACATTTATAGCATAATGATTAAATAGGACGCTATGGTGTGTTCCATCTTCGTATTTAATTGCTCATTAAGAGAATGAATTCTGCATTAAAGGTCCCTTTCTTTTACACAAACATTAGGAAAGGAGTAATATTTTACTTCACAGACTCTCTTCCCATAAAATAATTCAGGAGAAAGATTTATTTCCTGTCGCTCTCCCTCTGCAGTCTGCTGTGTGTGTGTGTGCTTAGTGCATACGTGCGTGTGTGTGTGGCATGTGTGTGTGTGTGTGCTTAGTGCATACGTGCGTGTGTGTGTGGCATGTGTGTGTGTGTGTGGCATGTGTGTGTGTGTGTACTTAGTGCATATGTGTGTGTGTGTGCTTAGTGCATACGTGTGTGTGCGTATGTGTGCATGAGTGTGTTGTTATTGAGCAGGTGCCATGGCTGTGTTATCTCTGTAAATGGTAGGGAGTAAAGGAGAAGCCAAGCAGAAGGACTTTATTTGCTCTAAGATGATTTTCTGGGTCAGGGCTTGCTCACATAACATTTTAATCAAGCAGCTTACAAACCTGCTGGACCGTCTCACGCAAATCACAGAGACAAACATACGGGGCTTGATTCTTAAACAAGATACTAGCTAGCTTATCATTGTGGAAATGGTATGGTGCTTTCTTCATTTGGCACATTTCTGTACCTCGTTTCTATTGCTCCTAAACTGACAAATGGAAAATAGCTTGTTGGGGAGCACCAGTAACGTCTGTAAGATGAGAGATAGAAACAGTATTGGAATGACCTCAGCTTTGTACAGAGATCTGCGGGAAAGAAGCCCTCCTCTTCTCTCTAGCCTGTGTGCGCTGACATGGCTTACATGCTGTAGATGTCTGATGAATACTGTTTAAGTAAGACCTGTAGTGGTCCAAGTATGGCAGCTGGGTCCCCTGTAAAGGCTCAATTAAATTACTTTTTGTTAAGTATTTACGTTATACATTGCCTTGAACTGAAAAACTAATTTGTCATGGTTTAATTTCAGAACATCCTTTAACTGTAAAGAATTGGAACAAGCCCTCATGGTTACCCTGTCTCTGTAGTGGTTTAGTGGGGAGGGTAACAGGGCACTGGGGAAGTGTTTAAGTAAGGTCTGGCAACAATCAGCCCAACTGTGTGTGTGTGTGTGTGTGTGTGTGTGTGTGTGTGTGTGTGTGTGTGTGTGTGTGTGTGTGTGTAGTCAGGTGGCGGACGTAGTCCCTTTAACAGCCCCTCTCCATCCTTTTCCACTCTACAGTCTGACCTCTGACCTCAAAAAGCTCTCACAGGCTCACTGCAGAATGAGACGTTTGCCCACGTTCTCCATGAATCCAATTTTGAAGTCGCTCCAAATGTCAAATTTCCAAGTGTTTTTGTAGCTCCTGCCGCTCTGTATCATTTCAAATTTTGAAGTTAATAGTTTTGTTTAGTCACTCATTCTGAATGGTTAAGATAAGGGTTAAGGTAAGGGTTAAGATAAGGGTTAAGGTAAGGGTTAAGGTAAGGGTTAAGGTAAGGGTTAAGATAAGGGTTAAGGTAACGGTTAAGGTAAGGGTTAAGGTAAGGGTTAAGATAAGGGTTAAGATAAGGGTTAAGGTAAGGGTTAAGATAAGGGTTAAGGTAAGGGTTAAGGTAAGGGTTAAGGTAAGGGTTAAGGTAAGGGTTAAGATAAGGGTTAAGGTAAGGGTTAAGATAAGGGTTAAGGTAAGAGTTAAGGTAAGGGTTAAGGTAAGGGTTAAGGTAAGGGTTAAGATAAGGGTTAAGGTAAGGGTTAAGGTAAGGGTTAAGATAAGAGTTAAGGTAAGGGTTAAGATAAGGGTTAAGATAAGAGTTAAGATAAGAGTTAAGGTTTGGGATAGGGTTAAACATTAAGTTTAGTCACTCATTCTGAATGGTTAAGATAAGGGTTAAGGTAAGGGTTAAGGTTTGGGATAGAGTTAAACATTAAGTTTAGCCACTCATTCTGAATGGTTAAGATAAGGGTTAAGGTAAGGGTTAAGGTTTGGGATAAGGTTAAACATTAAGTTTAGTCACTCATTCTGAATGGTTAAGATAAGGGTTAAGATAAGGGTTAAGGTTTGGGATAGAGTTAAACATTAAGTTTAGTCACTCATTCTGAATGGTTAAGGTAAGGGTTAAGGTTTGGGATAGAGTTAAACATTAAGTTTAGTCACTCATTCTGAATGGTTAAGGTAAGGGTTAAGGTTTGGGATAGGTTTTAAACATTAAGTTTAGTCACTCATTCTGAATGGTTAAGGTAAGGGTTAAGGTTTGGGATAGGTTTTAAACATTAAGTTTAGTCACTCATTCTGAATGGTTAAGGTAAGGGTTAAGGTTTGGGATAGGTTTTAAACATTAAGTTTAGTCACTCATTCTGAATGGTTAAGGTAAAGGTTAAGGTCTAGGGTTAAAAAAAATAGTAAAAAAAAATCAAACACACAACCTTCTGATTGAGTCACAGATTTACACCATCCACCAACCTCAGGCAAAATACAAGCCTACTTGATTGTACTAGTGCTCACTTTTGCCCCTAGTGGCTTCGTTTGAAGGCATTTCCCGACATCCTCAGGACATAGGATAAATGTCAAATTTCGACGTTAATCTTGATCGACCTGGCTGCTGAGCTAAGCTTGTTAGAGCTACAAGTCATGGCACGCACGCACGCACGCACGCACACTGTGAAGACATACCAGCTCAGACAAGGCGAAATCAAGGTCACCTTCACCCCTCATCGCCCCTACCTCTCCCTTTGTCTCCTCTGACAGGAAACCCATCCAGACTGTCTCAGACAGTACAGACCCTCTCCTCGCACCCCTAACCTCCTGTCTCATCCTTCCCCCTACTCTCACCCCCTCACCCCCTATCATGATGTCCCAGCCTACTTTTCATTTTTCTCTCTCTCTCTCTCTCTCTCTCTCTCTCTCTCTCTCTCTCTCTCTCTCTCTCTCTCTCTCTCTCTCTCTCTCTCTCTCTCTCTCTCTCTCTCTCTCTCTCTCTCTCTCTCTCTCTCTCTCTCTCTCTCTCTCTCTCTCTCTCTCTCTCTCTCTCTCTCTCTCTCTCTCTCTCTCTCTCTCTCTCTCTCTCTCTCTCTCTCTCTCTCTCTCTCTCTCTCTCTCTCTCTCTCTCTCTCTCTCTCTCTCTCGCCTTGTGCAGTGTAAAGAGACATATCTAGATTCAAACTAGGCCTTGTATAGTGTAAAGCAGGCCTGGGCAACTCCAGTCCTCAGGGACCTGATCAAAAATATAATTAAAAAGAAGAAAGTTGACCTACAACATCTTTCATAAATATGTAGAATATGTTAAGTAGCCCAATAATGAAACCATGTATTGATGTGGAAACAGATTTGTATTCGTGTGAATGAATCTATTGTGTTTGTAAAATGTGATCAAATAAATAAATAAGGATGATAAAAATCAAATAAAAAGCAAGGAGGGAACTTTATCTTTAACGTTATATTTCATTTAGTTGTGACTGGCGTGATACCTCTCCAGTCTAGCAGCAGGCACCATGGATGATGAAACAGCTGGGTAGGGGACACGGCTCGAGTCACACAAAATGGAGTATAACGTTGCGGATAAAGTTCATAATGACATTATTTCATGTCTAACGACCTGCATCACTGAACTGCGAGCTTTGCCGTTTCAAAAAATATGTATTTGGGTGTTTTTGGAGCCTTTGTATCTGCACCCCCAAACTACTTTTTTTTAACAGTGTATTGCTGGTTGGCTGAAGATTCTCAAAAACAAGTGAAATCTAAAAAAATATATCTGGACACTTCTATACCATGCCATTTACACCCTAAATACAGAGTTGGTTGTAAAAAAATGTATTTCGCCTTTAATTATTGAGTATTTTTCCATGTCCTTTTGGTCTGTTTTGTCCTGTAGTTACTGCCTGTTACGGCCTCTAGGAGTGCAAGTGATACAAAACACCAAATATTCATCAATATGCTGTAATATACACTGAGTATACAAAACACCTGCTCTTTCCATCACATAGACTGAATTCAAGTTTAAGCTGTGGTCCCTTATTGATGTCACTTGTTAAATTCACTTCAATCAATGTGGATGAAGGGGAGGAGACAAGTTAAAGCTGGGTTTAGAAGCCTTGAAACAATTGAGGGGAGGGGGGGGGGGGGTGCCACCCAATATTAGGAATGTGTTCCTAATGTTTGGTGTACTCAGTGTATAATTACTTAGCAGCCAACCTGCTTGCACCAATCCCATGTAATTACAGTAAAATACTATGAAATACAAACCCCATCCTCCTTAATGAGTCATTAATTTATTCATTATGACAACAGTAGCATTTACTTTTTTTACAGTCTTGTAAATATACAGAAATTTACTGGCATCTGTGCTAATTTTCTGAAAAAAATGACAGGATTTTCATAACTCTCTCGCTTTCGCTCCTGATGCTTCCTTAGTTGATCCTTTCTCTTGGGGTGCAGTGACCCTTTGCCACGCTCAGTGTTGTCCTAGCTGTCTATATTTTGACAGCACTTAGTTACGACTGACTAACTACACTCTAGATCTAGATCTATCTAGAAAGGTGCTATCTAGATCCTTAAAGGGCTCCTCCTGGGTTAATGCCTTTCTAGGGAGTTTTTCCTAGCCGGAGTGATTCTACAACTGCATTGCTTTGCTCTGTAGGGTTTTCGGTGTGCTTTCTGTATTAGCAGGAAGAACCCCTTATGAACCCGTTTTTCTAAGAGTGTATGTCTAGTTGACACCTTCGGTTTCAGGCATTTAACCTGTGACCCTGAAGCAGCTTGTGTTCCGAGGCTATGTCCATGTTTTAGGGTTGAGGAAGGTCTATGTTGCTGTAAAAACGTCATGGTAGGATGGTGTTTCTACAGTCTTGTTTCTGTAGGGAAAGATAGATTTTTTTTGTGAATCATCATGTGTGTATTTTTGGACAGCTTCCTAACACATATTGTGAGGGATAGATATGGCGGAACATGCAAGTGTGGGTGGAAAGCAAACATACCGAGTGCATCTGTGTGTGTGTGTGTGTGTGTGTGTGTGTTTGTGTGAGACACAGATGTTAGTACCTGTGAAGAGAATCATGGCTGTTTTTGAAGATTGAGCAGACCTAAATTATTTATTATTAATTCAATTATTTTACAGTTCACTTTCTTGTACACTATATATCAGGGGTATTCAACTGGGGTCCGGAGGTATATTACAGGGTGTACTGAGGGGATCCAGAGGTACTGAGGGGATCCAGAGGTACTGCAGGGGATCGGAGGTACTGAGGGGATCCAGAGGTACTGAGGGGATCCAGAGGTACTGAGGGGATCCAGAGGTACTGAGGGGATCCAGAGGTACTGCAGGGGATCCGGAGGTACTGCAGGGGATCCAGAGGTACTGAGGGGGTCTGGAGGTACTGCAGGGGGTCCCGAGGTACTGCAGGGGATCCGGAGGTATATTACAGGAGGTACTGCAGGGGATCCGGAGGTATATTACAGGAGGTACTGCAGGCGGTCTGGAGGTACTGAGGGGGTCTGGAGGTACTGCAGGGGGTCTGGAGGTACTGAGGGGATCCAGAGGTACTGAGGAGATCCAGAGGTACTGAGGGGGTCTGGAGGTATATTACAGGAGGTACTGCAGGGGATCCGGAGGTATATTACAGGAGGTACTGCAGGCGGTCTGGAGGTACTGAGGGGGTCTGGAGGTACTGCAGGTGGTCTGGAGGTACTGCAGGTGGTCTGGAGGTACTGAGGGGGTCTGGAGGTACTGAGGGGGTCTGGAGGTACTGCAGGTGGCCTGGAGGTATATTACAGGAGGTACTGCAGGGGGTCTGGAGGTACTGCAGGGGGTCCAGAGGTATATTACAGGAGGTACTGCAGGGGGTCTGGAGGTACTGAGGGGGTCTGGAGGTACTGAGTGGGTCTGGAGGTACTGCAGGTGGTCTGGAGGTATATTACAGGAGGTACTGCAGGGGGTCTGGAGGTACTGAGGGGGTCTGGAGGTACTGCAGGGGGTCTGGAGGTACTGAGGGGGTATGGAGGTACTGAGGGGGTCTGGAGGTACTGCAGGGGGTCTGGAGGTACTGCAGTGGGCCTGGAGGTACTGAGGGGGTATGTAGGTACTTAGGGTATCTGGAGGTACTGAGGGGTCTGGAGGTACTGAGGGGGTATGTAGGTACTGAGGTGGTCTGAAGGTACTGCAGGGGGTCTGGAGGTACTGAAGGGGTCTGGAGGTACTGAGGGGTCTGGAGGTACTGAGGTGGTCTGGAGGTACTGAGGTGGTCTGGAGGTACTGAGGGGGTCTGGGGGTACTGAGGGGGTATGTAGGTACTGAGGTGGTCTGAAGGTACTGCAGGGGGTCTGGAGGTACTGAAGGGGTCTGGAGGTACTGAGGGGTCTGGAGGTACTGAGGTGGTCTGGAGGTACTGAGGGGGTCAGGAGGTACTGCAGGGGGTCTGGAGGTGCTAAGGGGGTCTGGAGGGTCAGGACTGTAGGGTCAGGACTGTATGGTCAGGACTGTAGGGTCTGTAGGGTCAGGACTGTAGGGTCAGGCCTGTAGGGTCTGTAGTGTCAGGACTGTAGGGTCAGGCCTGTAGGGTCAGGACTGTAGGGTCGGGACTGTAGGATCAGGCCTGTATGGTCTGTAGGGTCAGGACTGTAGGGTCTGTATGGTCAGGACTGTAGGGTCAGGACTGTAGGGTCTGGACTGTAGGGTCAGGACTGTAGGGTCAGGACTGTAGGGTCAGGACTGTAGGGTCTGGACTGTAGGGTCAGGACTGTAGGGTCTGTAGGGTCAGGACTGTAGGGTCTGTATGGTCTGTAGGGTCAGGAGTGTAGGGTCTGTATGGTCTGTATGGTCAGGACTGTAGGGTTAGGACTGTAGGGTCTGTAGGGTCAGGACTGTATGGTCAGGACTGTAGGGTCTGTAGGGTCAGGACTCTAGGGTCTGTATGGTCAGGACTGTAGGGTCAGGACTGTAGGGTCTGTAGGGTCAGGACTGTAGGGTCTGTAGGGTCAGGACTGTATGGTCAGGACTGTAGGGTCTGTAGGGTCAGGACTGTAGGGTCTGTATGGTCAGGACTGTAGGGTCAGGACTGTAGGGTCTGTAGGGCCAGGACTGTAGGGTCTATAGGGTCAGGACTGTAGGGTCTGTAGGGTCAGGACTGTAGGGTCTGTAGGTTCAGGACTGTAGGGTCAGGACTGTGGGGTCTGCAGGGTCAGGACTGTAGGGTCAGGACTGTAGGGTCTGTAGGGTCAGGACTGTAGGGTCAGGACTGTAGGGTCTGTAGGGTCAGGACTTTAGGGTCAGGACTGTAGGGTCTGTAGGGTCAGGACTGTAGGGTCAGGACTGTAGGGTCTGTAGGGTCAGGACTGTAGGGTCAGGACTGTAGGGTCTGTAGGGTCAGGACTGTAGGGTCAGGACTGTAGGGTCTGTAGGGTCAGGACTGTATGGTCAGGACTGTAGGGTCTGTATGGTCAGGACTATAGGGTCAGGACTGTAGGGTCTGGACTGTAGGGTCTGGACTGTAGGGTCAGGACTGTAGGGTCAGGACTGTAGGGTCTGTAGGGCCAGGACTGTAGGGTCTGTAGGGTCAGGACTGTAGGGTCTGTTGGGTCAGGACTGTAGGGTCTGTAGGGTCTGTAGGTTCAGGACTGTAGGGTCAGGACTGTAGGGTCTGTAGGGTCAGGACTGTAGGGTTAGGACTGTAGGGTCTGTAGGGTCAGGACTTTAGGGTCAGGACTGTAGGGTCTGTAGGGTCAGGACTGTAGCGTCAGGACTGTAGGGTCTGTAGGGTCAGGACTGTAGGGTCAGGACTGTAGAGTCTGTAGGGTCAGGACTGTAGGGTCAGGACTGTAGGGTCTGTAGGGTCAGGACTGTAGGGTCAGGACTGTATGGTCTGTAGGGTCAGGACTGTAGGGTCAGGACTGTAGGGTTTGTAGGGTCAGGACTGTAGGGTCAGGACTGTAGGGTCTGTAGGGTCAGGACTGTAGGGTCAGGACTGTAGGGTCAGGACTGTAGGGTCTGTAGGGTCAGGACTGTAAGGTCAGGACTGTAGGGTCAGGACTGTAGGGTCTGTAGGGTCAGGACTGTAGGGTCAGGACTGTAGGGTCTGTAGGGTCAGAACTGTAGGGTCAGGACTGTAGTGTCAGGACTGTAGCTGCACTGTGACTCTGGCAGCAGTTCCTCAATGATTTTATCCACCAGCCTGTGTAGCACAACCTTGGCCAGGACCTTGACTACAACAGCCGGAAGGGATTTATCCCCCATCTGTTGTTGCAGATGAACTTGTCACCCTTGTTCTTATAGATGGTGAAAATGTTTAGATCTCACCATTGTTGGTGTACGATCTCCCGGTCCCAACCCTCATTGATATACTGGTGGAGCGTTCTGGTGCGTTAGTATACTCCCTGCTGAAGTAGTTTTGCCGGGATACTGTCAGTGCCAGGAGTCTTGTTCTTGAGGGAACCGATCGCTGATTACACCTCTTGAAAGTTTGACGGATGGTTGAGGTCTTGGAGGGGTGGATGGACAGGCAGTTCTCCCAAGATGGAGTGGTCTGTTGGAGACTTGTTGAGTAGGGCTTCAAAGTGGTCAGCCCACCTTGACAGAATCTGTTTTTGGTCCTTCAAGAGTAAGACCGTCAGCTGTTTTCAAAGGGTTTGCGGAGCAGCTTCTAGAACCATAGCTAGATTTAACTGAGTTGTAGAAGTTGTGCATGTCATTTTTGTCAGTGTAAATTTGGATTTCCTGTGCCTTATTTGTCCACTATTTGTTCTGCAGAGAATGCAAGGTTGTTGGCACTCACCATTGCTTGCGGAGGGTAGCAGATGTGGGGTTGTTGAGAGTAGCCATGTGCACTTTGTGCATCTTGTCCAGGAAGGTTGTGATTGTATCCGAGTTGTCATCGAACCAGTCCCAATGTTTCCTACCTCTGTAGCCTATGGAGTGGGCCGTTGCCTCATAGAGCACTGAGCTGACAGGGGCCGGACAGGAGCTGACTTCTGGTCCATGGAGTCCTCAGGAGAGGCTCCATCTCCCTCAGCCTTTTAGTGAGAGGTCGACGGAACTTAGTCCTTACTGGCCCCCTCAATGTTGGTGTAAAAACGTCATGGTAGGATGGTGTTTCTACAGTCTTGTTTCTGTAGGGAAAGATAGATGTTTTTGTAAATTGTCATGTGTGTATTTATGGACAGCTTCCGGTCACATATAGCAGAGTTGAGGGATGGATATGGCAGAACATGCCAGCCTGAGCGGAAAGCAAATATACCGAGTGCATCTGGTGTGTGTGTGAGACACAGATGTTAGTACCTGTGAAGAGAATCATGGCTGTTTCTGAGGCTGTTGGAGACATTAAGCAGACCTAAATTATTTTATCCTACAGTTCACTTTCTTGTACGCTATATACAGTGCATTCGGAAAGTATTCAGACCCCTTCCTTTTTTCCACATTTTTTAGGTTACATCCTTATTCTAAAATGTATAAAATAAAATAAAAATCCTCATCAATCTATACACATCACCCCATAATGACAAAGCAAAAAACATTTTTTTCAGAACCTTTACTCAATACTTTGTTGAAGCACCTTTGGCAGCGATTACAGCCTCAAGTCTTCTTGGGCATGGCGCTACAAGCTTGGCACACCTGTATTTGTGGATTTTCTCCCATTCTTCACTGTAGACCCTCTCAAGCTCTGTCAGGTTGGATGGGGAGAGTCGCTGCACAGCTATTTTCATGTCAGGGTTCTGGCTGGGCCACTCAAGGACATTCAGAGACTTGTCCTGAAGCCACTCCTGCGTTGTCTTGGCTGTGTGATTAGAGTCTTTGTCCTGTTGGAAGGTGAACCTTCGCCCCAGTCTGAGGTCCTGAGCGCTCTGGAGCAGGTTTTCATTAAGGATCTCTCTGTACTTTGCTCCGTTCATCTTTCCCTCAACCCTGACTAGTCTCCCAGTCCCTGCTACTGTCATGTGCCTTTAACTGAGGAGTGGCTTCGGTCTGGCCACTCTACCACAAAGGCCTGATTGGTAGAGTGCTGCAGAGATGGTTGTCCTTCTGGAAGGTTCTCCCATCTCCACAGAGGAACTCTGGAGCTCGGTCAGAGTGACCATAGGGTTCTTGGCTACCTCCATGACCAAGGCCCTTGCTCAGTTTGGCCAGCTCTAGGAAGACTCTTGGTGCTTCCAAACTTCTTCCATTTAAGAAGCCACTGTGTTCTTGGGGACCTTCAATGCTGCAGAAAGTCAAGTGCTCTGAATACTTTCTGTACATATACATGTACCATCACACAATACACACACACACACATCAACATTCAAAGTTTCTCCAAATGTCAAATTTTTGACGGTTAAGTTTAGGTTTTGGGTTTGGGATAGGGTTACAACAGAAAAATCTATACGGTTAAGTTTAGGCATTACATCTGAATGGTTAAGTTAATGGTAAGAAAAATGGCGGGAAAAGGGGCCTAGCACTGGGATTGAACATGTGACCCTCAGACCCGGAGCTCGCGGCTTACAGCAAGCCTACTTGATGGTAATACGCCTCACAGTTGCCCCTAGTGGACGGTTTATAAGTAATCTCCCAACGTCCTGGATACCTGGATGGACGTCGAATTTCACCTTGGATCTTGAGCGACCTGGCCAGCATGCACACACACACACACACACACACACACACACACACACACACACACACACACACACACACACACACACACACACACACACACACACACACACACACACACACACACTCATTTTCTTACTCTGACCTCATATGGTATCAAATGGCATGAAGGTTTACAGTGTGTAATCACTTGTTGGGCTTGTGTAAACATAGCTGTGAATATATGAGACACTAATACTTAAAACACAGTCCCTTTGAACTAACAACAGGAGTCATGTGTGTGTGTGTGTGTGTGTGCGTGTGCGTGTGAGAGCGAGTGTGTCTGGGTGACTGCGCTTGTTCGCATGTGTGTGTGCGTGTGTTTGTGTGTGTCTGTAGAACCCACACACAGATCCCGTCACCTTTGATGACCATTGTAGACATGTACAGTTCCATTACACTTTGATAAGTGTGCTTCAGAACCAATGCATATCAAATGATTGGACTAACCTGGCATTCTATTAACAGTTTACTATTGATAATCATAACAGAAGTAAAACCCGATCGTTATTACAGTACTACACGTGTTAGACAGTGAGCATCGTGGTATGATTGTGGTATGATCATCTGATAGTGTGTGTGTATATATATATATGTATGTGTGTATATGTGTATATATACAGTGCCTTGCGAAAGTATTCGGCCCCCTTGAACTTTGCGACCTTTTGCCACATTTCAGGCTTCAAACATAAAGATATAAAACTGTATTTTTTTGTGAAGAATCAACAACAAGTGGGACACAATCATGAAGTGGAAAGACATTTATTGAATATTTCAAACTTTTTTAACAAATCAAAAACTGAAAAATTGGGTGTGCAAAATTATTCAGCCCCTTTACTTTCAGTGCAGCAAACTCTCTCCAGAAGTTCAGTGAGGATCTCTGAATGATCCAATGTTGACCTAAATGACTAATGATGATAAATACAATCCACCTGTGTGTAATCAAGTCTCCGTATAAATGCACTTGCACTGTGATAGTCTCAGAGGTCCGTTAAAAGCGCAGAGAGCATCATGAAGAACAAAGAACACACCAGGCAGGTCCGAGATACTGTTGTGAAGAAGTTTAAAGACGGATTTGGATACAAAAAGATTTCCCAAGCTTTAAACATCCCAAGGAGCACTGTGCAAGCGATAATATTGAAATGGAAGGAGTATCCAGAAAATCACATTGAAGGATTTTTAATGAATTTATTTGCAAATTATGGTGGAAAATAAGTATTTGGTCACCTACAAACAAGCATGATTTCTGGCTCTCACAGACCTGTAACTTCTTCTTTAAGAGCCTCCTCTGTCCTCCACTCGTTACCTGTATTAATGGCACCTGTTTGAACTTGTTATCAGTATAAAAGACATCTGTCCACAACCTCAAACAGTCACACTCCAAACTCCACTATGGCCAAGACCAAAGAGCTGTCAAAGGACAACAGGAACAAAATTGTAGACCTGCACCAGGCTGGGAAGACTGAATCTGCAATAGGTAAGCAGCTTGGTTTGAAGAAATCAACTGTGGGAGCAATTATTAGGAAATGGAAGACATACAAGACCACTGATAATCTCCCTCGATCTGGGGCTCCACGCAAGATCTCACCTCGTGGGGTCAAAATGATCACAAGAACGGTGAGCAAAAATCCCAGTACCACACGGGGGGACCTAGTGAATGACCTGCAGAGAGCTGGGACCAAAGTAACAAAGCCTACCATCAGTAACACACTACGCCGCCAGGGACTCAAATCCTGCAGTGCCAGACGTGTCCCCCTGCTTAAGCCAGTACATGTCCAGGCCCGTCTGAAGTTTGCTAGAGAGCATTTGGATGATCCAGAAGAAGATTGGGAGAATGTCATATGGTCAGATGAAACCAAAATATAACTTTTTGGGAAAAACTCAACTCGTCGTTTTTGGAGGACAAAGAATGCTGAGTTGCATCCAAAGAACACCATACCTAGTGTGAAGCATGGGGGTGGAAACATCATGCTTTGGGACTGTTTTTCTGCAAAGGGACCAGGACGACTGATCCGTGTAAAGGAAAGAATGAATGGGGCCATGTATCGTGAGATTTTGAGTGAAAACCTCCTTCCATCAGCAAGGGCATTGAAGATGAAACGTGGCTGGGTCTTTCAGCATGACAATGCTTCGTAAGAAGTGGCCTAGCCAGTCTCCAGATCTCAACCCCATAGAAAATCTTTAGATGGAGTTGAAAGTCTGTGTTGCCCAGCAACAGCCCCAAAACATCACTGCTCTAGAGGAGATCTGCATGGAGGAATGGACCAAAATACCAGCAACAGTGTGTGAAAAACTTGTGAAGACTTACAGAAAACGTTTGACCTCTGTCATTGCCAACAAAGGGTATATAACAAAGTATTGAGATAAACTTTTGTTATTGACCAAATACTTATTTTCCACCATCATTTGCAAATAAATTCATTAAAAATCCTACAATGTGATTTTCTGGATTTTTTTCTCTCATTTTGTCTGTCATAGTTGAAGTGTACCTATGATGAAAATTACAGGCCTCTCTCATCTTTTTAAGTGGGAGAACTTGCACAATTGGTGGCTGACTAAATATTTTTTTGCCCCACTGTATATATGTGTGTGTATATATTATATATATGTGTGTATATATAGTGTGTGTGTGTGTGTGTGTAGGGGGGGGGGGGGGGGGGGTGCATCTGTGTGTGCAAACAAGTGTACACAGAAACAGAGAGAGGAATTCTCACATCTGTGAACTGCTTGAAAACGTTCTGATCAAAAGGAGTTGACACTGTTTATGCCAGAAACTGGGATTTTTTTTTATCCACATGTGAAAATCAAAACATCTTGTCTTCCAGTTTGAAGCTTCAACGTGCTGTTTTCTTCTCTCTCTCCGTCCTTCCATCCCCATTCTGCTTTGTTTTCACACATTGTTTTACAAACTGTTTGATCTTTTCACTGTGACAATGTAATGTGACTCTAATCAACAGTGTTTTCCTCAGCGAATATGACATTGGTGATAAACAGCACAACCTTCCTCCAAAGCTCCAATAGAGTAGGGCCATCTAGTTTTTTTGAGATTTTGATTTTGAGATTCTACTTGTAATTAAAAGCACTATATAAAATCCATCTATTATTATTGTTATTATTTTCTTGGACCGGCCCTATTATCATTGGGCATGGAAACACATAAGTCTACGTTTTGACAGGAACATTCAGTTTCGGTTTGATTTGGATTCAGATCCCCATCCAAGTTCTGGATATTAGAGTGCAAGAAACATGCAAAAAAATCAGAGAGAAAAGAGAGAGAGAAAGAGAGAGAGAGAAAAAAGAGAGAAAAAGAGAACGAGAGAGAGAAATGAGAAAGAAAGAAAAAAAGAGAGAGAGAGAGAGAGAACGAGAGAAAAGAGAGAGAGAGAAAGAGACGGAAAAAGAGAGAACGAGAGAGAGAAATGAGAAAGAAAGAAAAAAAGAGACAGAGAGAAAGAGAGAGAGAACGAGAGATGGAGAGAGAAAGAGAGAATGACACAGAAAGAGAGAAAGAGAGAAAAGAGAAAGAAAGAGTGAAAAAGAGAGAGAGAGAGAAAGAGAGAGAATGACACAGAGAAAGAGTGAAAAGAGAAAGAAAGAGTGAAAAAGAGAGAGAGAGAGAGAGAAAGAGACAGGGACAGGGAATGAGAAGAGAGAATGTTGTTGATAGCGACGTGTTTGTCCCCTAATTCACCCATTATAATATTATAGGATTATTCTAGAGGAATATCTAGGTGGATCAATTTGGATTTAGTATATTCAACACCTTGGCCACAGGGCTTGGCTCTCTGTATACATCAATGATGTTGCTCTTGGTGCTAGTGATTCTCTGATACACGCAGACGACACCATTTTGTATAACCTTCTTTGGACACTGTGTTAACAACTCTCCAGACGAGCTTCAATGCCATACAACTCTCCTTCCGTGGCCTCCAACTGCTCTTAAACGCAAGTAAAACTAAATGCATGCTATTCAACCGATCGCTGCGTGCACCTGCCCGCCCGTCCAGCACTACTCTGGACGGTTCTGACTTAGAATACGTATACAACTACAAATACCTAGGTGTCTGGTTAGACTGTAAACTCTCCTTCCAGACTCACATTAAGCATCTCCAATCCAAAAAGAAATCTACAATTGTCTTCCTTTATCGCAACAAAGCATCCTTCACTCATGCTGCCAAACATACCCTCGTAAAACTGACCATCCTACCGATCCTCGACTTTGGCGATGTCATCTATAAAATAGCATCCAACACTCTACTCAACAAACTGGATGCAGTCTATCACAGTGCCATCCGTTTTGTCACCAAAGCCCCATATACTACCCACCATTGCGACCTGTACGCTCTCGTTGGTTGGCCCTCGCTTCATACTCGTCGCCAAACCCATAGGCTACAGGTTATCTACAAGTCTCTGCTAGGTAAAGCCCCACCTTATCTCAGCTCACTGGTCACCATAGCAGCACCCACTCGTAGCACGCGCTCCAGCAGGTATATCTCACTGGTCACCCCCATAGCCAATTCCTCCTTTGGTCGTCTTTCCTTCCAGTTCTCTGCTGCCAATGACTGGAACGAACTGCAAAAATCTCTGAAGCTGGATACTCATAGCTCCCTCACTAGCTTTAAGCACCAGCTGTCAGAGCAGCTCACAGATCACTGCACCTGTACATAGCTTATCTGTAAACAGCCCATCTATCTACCTACCTCATCCCCTTACTGTATTTATTTATTTATCTTGCTCCTTTGCACCCCAGTATCTCTATTTGCACATTCATCTTCTGCACCTCTACCATTCCAGTGTGTATTGCTATATTGTAATTACTTTGTCACCATGGCATATTTATTGCCTTAACTCCCTTAACTTACCTCATTTGCACTCACTGTATATAGACTTTTTTAAAATTTTGTTCTACTGTATTATTGACTGTATGTTTTGTTTATTCCATGTGTAACTCTGTGTTGTTGTATGTGTCGAATTGCTACGCTTTATCTTGGCCAGGTTGCAGTTGCAAAAGAGAACTTGTTCTCAACTAGCCTACCTGGTTAAATAAAGGTGAAATAAAAAATAAAATAAAGAAAAATAGCGAGATAGGTTTGTTTTCTCACAGAGTGAGCAGTTTCACCCTTACTGTGGTTCTTCCTTTAAAAGTTGCATGCTGACCTCACCACTCGCATTGCAAAAAAAATGTACACATACATGTATTCAATCATTGCACCCACACTGCTCACGCGTGTCAACGAGCGTCTGCGTAACCAGGCGCCAAAATAGAACTTGGTTCTATTTGTGACTCTTGACGGGCTGCAAATCCCGCCTCTCCCATCTCCTCATTGGTTTTTTAGGAGCATATATCCACGTGGGTGATTGAAAGTTGAACTGAGGTCCACAGTCCAGTCCAGTACGAGATGGTAATACATCTTAAAGTTGATTGTCAACAGCCATATAAAGTCCAAAGAAGAAGAAGCCTAAGGAGGAGAGATTACTAGAAACACACTCGGTTTCCCCTTTTATATGTGGATTCATTGTCGGAGTAGTAGCTAGCTAGCTACATTGGCATAAATGTTTAATGCTTTTCGACCTGTCCCCAAATTAATATAGTGGGTTCAGAGTTTGTTTTGATATTTCAACCTTCGTGTCCTGATCGCATCTGCTGTGGGTGGACAAAATCAACATGGGCGCGCTGGCGCACGCAGACGCACGCGCGAGAGCGGTCTGGTCAGCATGTTACACATTATGGTTATATTCTTCTACAGTATGCTGCAATAGAATGAAGACGAGCCTGGCCAAGATGTAAGTTCAGCGTTTAGCACGATAGACTTTTGATTGCCTGATTTCTGCCATTTCGCTCTGCACATGTGTCCGCACACAAAGCCATGCAGGCACTAACACACACACACACACACACACACACACACTTTCTATTTTTCTATACGTGGACAACATGCCCAAAGTGTTTATCACAAGCGGACTGAACATATAATTCCATGTGTTCACAATATGCACCCAGCCAGAGTTCCAGGACCTTGCGAATCAATGTCATTTTAATAGCCTCATGCATGTGAGATGTTTGCCATGTTTGAAAAGATTCCGTTCTCTCCTCATGTGGTTTGGTATAGGTCACTTTTTTTACTTCCAGAAGTATTCCAGGAAACACACTTTTTGTTTCAAATTATAAACTGGTATTCCAGAATCCACTGAACCGGTATATCAATTGGACAAGCATGTGGCAGGAATGAACAGCTCCCGGTAAAAGAGCCCTGTGTCAATCAATAAAATGTGTTTCTAAATTTCAGATATAAGCTATAGTCATTCAGTGTCGGGAATGATTTAGTTACTTCAATCAAATGAGCATCTGTTTAGATACATCTTAAGGCAGAGACTCTCTAGGGCGAGGAAGTGTGTGTGTGTGTGTGTGTGTTTGTGTGTGTGTCCTGAGGGGAAACATACGTCCTGCATTAGGACCAGACACATTTCATTCCTCTAATGTGACCCTCAGCCTGTCAGCCTGTTATTTATGAGCCAGACCTGAACACCATGACTGAAATCACCTCAATTAACTATACTGTTAATAATGAGAGGCATGTGCAGAGAGGAGTGGCAGTAGTCTGGTGTGGAGAGAGCATTAGGGCTGGGGTAGGATAAAGAGCATAAGTCAGGAAACTTGGGGCTCTGGGGTATAGTAGTGTAGTGGAATGTGTATTAGGGCTGGGGTAGGATAAAGAGCATAAGTCAGGAAACCTGGGGCTCTGGGGTATAGTAGTGTAGTGGAATGTGTATTAGGGCTGGGGTAGGATAAAGAGCATAAGTCAGGAAACCTGGGGCTCTGGGGTATAGTAGTGTAGTGGAATGTGTATTAGGGCTGGGGTAGGATAAAGAGCATAAGTCAGGAAACCTGGGGCTCTGGGGTATAGTAGTGTAGTGGAATGTGTATTAGGGCTGGGGTAGGATAAAGAGCATAAGTCAGGAAACCTGGGGCTCTGGGGTATAGTAGTGTAGTGGAGAGAGTATTAGGGCTGGGGTAGGATAAAGAGCATAAGTCAGGAAACCTGGGGCTCTGGGGTATAGTAGTGTAGTGGAGAGAGTATTAGGGCTGGGGTAGGATAAAGAGCATAAGTCAGGAAACCTGGGGCTCTGGGGTATAGTAGTGTAGTGGAATGTGTATTAGGGCTGGGGTGTATAAGAGAACGTTGGAAGGGTATGGTGGGAAGGGGACAGGGGACAGGGGGAGGAATGGTATAGTCGTGAGGATTTGGTGTATGGATCCCTCAAATTCACATCTGAACCTCGACGCCATTTCCACTGCTTTTTTCATTCTTCCCCTCTAATCAGGGACTGATTTAGACATTGGACACCAGGTGGGTGCAATTAAATATTAGGTTGAATAGAAAACCACCAGTAGTCCAGACCTTCTAGGGTAGGA
The DNA here is from genome assembly GCF_057628025.1 of Oncorhynchus mykiss. Taxonomy (NCBI): domain Eukaryota; kingdom Metazoa; phylum Chordata; class Actinopteri; order Salmoniformes; family Salmonidae; genus Oncorhynchus; species Oncorhynchus mykiss. The sequence goes on from NC_143041.1 coordinate 37,306,556, forward strand.
TTTCAATACCCCAGGCATAGAGGAAAGGAGAGGGGACAAGGACAGGGGACAAGGGGAAAAGGACAGGGAACAAGGGGAAAAGGAAAGGGGACAAGGACAGGGGACAAGGGGAAAAGGACAGGGGACAAGGACAGGGGACAAGGACAGGGGACAAGGGGAAAAGGAAAGGGGACAAGGACAGGGGACAAGGACAGGGGACAAGGGGAAAAGGAAAGGGGACAAGGACAGGGAACAAGGGGAAAAGGAAAGGGGATAAGGACAGGGAACAAGGGGAAAATGAAAGGGGACAAGGACAGGGGACAAGGACAGGGAACATGAAAGGGGACAAGGACAGGGGACAAGGACAGGGAACAAGGGGAAAAGGAAAGGGGACAAGGGGACAAGGACATGGAACAAGGGGAAAAGGAAAGGGGACAAGGACAGGGGACAAGGGGAAAAGGACAGGGGACAAGGAAAGGGTCAAGGGGACAAGGAAAGGGGACCAGACAGGTTGAGTAGTGGACTTTAGGGAGCTGATGTGAAACTCTTTGTTCAGTTTACCAGCACTCCCCTAGACTTTGACCACAGCTTGAGTCTCTGAACTGTTCTCTCTGAGTTTGCGTGGCCTGCCAGGACCTGCCTGAGAACCAGGAGAGTTGTGTGTGATGTCTGAATACCCAGCAGACCCCTGCTGATTGAGCCATCAATGTAGAGTGGAGAGGAGTTGACTAAAGTGAATTTCTCTGCCATGTTTACAACAGATACTGTATATCACCCTTTGTGTCAAGAATATGATGACAAAGTAATGACTAACGCTTGTGGTTTGATAGGTCTTTTAATTTTAACATTTAAAATCATTAACTTGTACAGAATACGGTCCCTCTTCAAGCCACAAACTAACTATATCTCCCTCCAAAATAATAATGTTCCTGTCTTAGACCAAGAAGAAAAAATAAAGTTGCTTACTCTTCTTCGGTTGCAATACAAGTTCACAGTCTACAGCTGCTGCCTGCCTGCTCTGCCAGCAAATGCTCACCCTCAACCAAAGGAGATGTTTAACTCAGTGGATCCTCTCATGGCGAATGCCAATATATTAAATCTGCCCACCAAAAATGTGTGTTGCGTAACAGTCTGGCTGGTTGAGGCCGCGGACACCTGTGAAGCTGTAGTGTTATTTCATTTTTATTCCCTCCGTCTGTCTCCCTCTCTCCTCTTCAACTTCTGTGGTTGTTGGGATTTTTCCGTCTTGTCAGTGGTCATCCATCACTCTAGGGCTTCCTGCTGAGCCGGCAGTCTGAGGAGAGAGAGAGACACACACAGAGAGAAAGACAGAGAGAGAGACAGAGAGAGAAACAGAGAGAGAGTATAAGAGAGGGATAGAGAGAGTGAATGAGCATGAGAGAGGGAGAGGAAGAGACGCATACAGGTAACTACCAAAATAAAGGAAACACAAACACACCGTGTATTAAAAGTGCGATGGGCCAACACGAGCCAGAACAGCTTCAATGCACCTTGGCAAAGATTCTACAAGTGTCTAGAACTCTATTGGAGGGATGTGACACCATTCTCCAGCATTTTCTGTTTTGTTGTTTTGTCGATTGTGGTGGAAAACGCTGTCTCAGGCCCGGCTTCAGAATCACCCATAAGTGTTCAATTGGGTTGAGATCTGGTGACAGACAGACAGACAGACAGACAGACAGACAGACAGACAGACAGACAGACAGACAGACAGACAGACACACACAGCTGTGTTTGAAAGAAAATGCAGGACTTTTTGGCGTATATATATTTTTTAAATAACACCTAACTTAAACACTAAACTAACCCTAACCCTACCACTAACCCCAAAACCGTAAGCCTAACCCTTAAGCTTAAAATAGCATTTTAACAAATTCAGGAGCTGAAAAAAGTAATGACTTTTCAAAAATATAATTGTTTTCCAACCTTTTTAGTAGGACATTAAGGTGAAATGTCCTCGAGACCTCTCTTTCAAAGTCACTGAGATTTCTTCTTCTAGGCATGGTAGCCACAATAATGGTCAACTGGGCATTTTAATACAAGACTCTAAGCATGATATATACTGTAAATACAGTATATGTATAAATAGTATACAGGTAACTGTGACGTTTTCTACCACCATCAACAAACCACTAAATGATGGAATTCCTCGTGGAAGAATGACGTCTCTTTCCTCTAATAGAGTTCCAGAAAAGTGTTTTAAACCAAGGTGCATTGAAGGTGTTCTGGCTCGTGATGTCCTATTAAGACTCTTTTTGTTGGTGTTTCCTTTATTTTGGCAGTTACTTGAATGTATGCATGTATGCATGTATGTATGTAATGTATGCATGCATGTATGTATGTATATATGCAGTTGAAGTCGGAAGTTTACATACACTCAGGTTGGAGTCATTAAAACTAGTTTTTCAACCACTCCACAAATTTCTTGTCAACAAACTATAGTTTTGTTAAGTCGGTTAGGACATCTACTTTGTACACAAGTAATTTTTCCAACAATTGTTTACAGACAGATTATTTCACTTATAATTCACTGTATCACAATTACACTAAGTTGACTGAGTGTAACATACACTAAGTGGACTGTGCCTTTAAACAGCTTGGAAAATTCCAGAAAATTATGTCATGGCTTTACAAGCTTCTGTTAGGCTAATTGGCATAATTTGAGTCAATTGGAGGTGGACTTGTGGATGTATTTCTAGTCGTACCTTCAAACTCAGAGCCTCTTTGCTTGACATAATGGGAAAATCAAAAGAAATCAGCCAAGACCTCAAAAAAAATTGTAGACCTCCACAAGTCTGGTTCATCCTTGGGAGCAATTTCCAAACAGCTGAAGGTACCACGTTCATCTGTACAAACAATAGTACGCAAGTATAAACACCATGGGACCACGTAGCCGTCATACCGCTCAGGAAGGAGACGCGTTCTGTCTCCTAGAGATGAACGCACTTTGGTGCAAAAAGTGCAAATCAATCCCAGAACAACAGCAAAGGACCTTGTGAAGATGCTGGAAGAAAACAGGTACAAAAGTATCAATATCCACAGTAAAACGAGTCCTATATCGACATAACCTGAAAGGCAGCTCAGCAAGGAAGAAGCCACTGCTCCAAAACCGCCATAAAAAAAGCCAAACTATGGTTTGCAACTGCACATGGGGACAAAGATCGTACTTTTTGGATAAATGTCCTCTGGTCTGATGAAACAAAAATAGAACTGTTTGGCCATAATGACCATCGTTATGTTTGGAGGGAAAAGGGGGAGGCTTGCAAGCCGAAGAACACCATCCCATCCTTGAAGCACAGGGGTTGCAGTATCATGATGTGGGGGTGCTTTGCTGCAGGAGGGACTGGTGCACTTCTCAAAATAGATGGCATCATGAGGTAGGGAAATTATGTGGATATATTGAAGAAACATCTCATGACATCAGTCAGGAAGTTAAAGCTTGGTTGCAAATGGGTCTTCCAAATGGACAGTGACCCCAAGCACACTTCTAAAGTTGTGACAAAATGGTTTAAGGACAACAAAGTCAAGGTATTGGAGTGGCCATCACAAAGCCCTGACCTCAATCCTATAGAAAATTTGTGGGCAGAACTGAAAAAGCATGTGCGAGAAAGAAGCCTACAAACCTGGCTCAGTTACACCAGCTCTGTCAGGAGGAATGGGCCAAAATTCACCCAAATTATTGTGGGAAGCTTGTGGAAGGCTACCCAAAATGTCTGACCCAGGTTAACCTCACTAGGGTATGTGGGTTGCTAGCTTCCCACCTGGCCAACATCCAGTGAGATTGCAGAGCGCCAAATTCAAATACAGAAATAGTCATTTTAAAAATTTAGAAAACATACAAGTATTTTACATAGGTTTAAAGATTAACTTCTTGTGAATCCAACCACAGTGTCAGATTTCAAAAAGGCTTTATGGTGAAGGCATACCTTACGATTATTTGAGGACATCGCCCAGCAGACAAATCATTACAAACAGGAACCAGCCAAGTAGAACAGTTACACAAGTCAGAAATAGAGAAAAAAATGAATCACTTACCTTTGATGATCTTCATATGGTTGCACTCAAAAGACAAGACATTCATTTACTCAATAAATGTTTGTTTTGTTCGATAAAGTCTCTCATGTCCAAAAACCTCAGTTTTGTTCGCGCGTTTTCTTCAGTAATCCACAGGCTCAAACGCAGTCACAACAAGCAGACAAAAAAATCTAAATTGTATCCCTAAAGTTCATAGAAACATGTCAAACGATGTTTATATTCAATCCTCAGGTTGTTTTTAGCCTAAATAATCGATAACATTTCAACCGGACAATAACGTTGTCAATATAAAAGGTAAACAAGAAATGCACTCTCTCGGGATTGTGCATGAAAAAGCTCTGTGACACTGCACGGTCCACTCATTCAGACTGCTCTTACTCCCTCATTTTTCAGAATACAAGCCTGAAACAATTTCTAAAGACTGTTGACATCTAGTGGAAGGCATAGGAGCTGCAATTTGAGTCATAAGTCAATGGATACTGTAATGGCATTGAATAGACAACTACAACAACAACAAATCATACTTCCTGGATGAATTTTTCTCATGTTTTTGCCTTCCAAATCAGTTCTGTTATACTCACATACACTATTTCAACAGTTTTGGAAACTTTAGAGTGTTTTCTATCCAACTCTACCAATTATAAATTCCGAATGCTGCCCCCTACCCTAGAAAAGTTAAACAATTTAAAGGCAATGCTACAAAATACAAATTGAGTGTATGTAAACTTCTGACCCACTGGGAATGTGATGAAAGAAATAAAAGCTGAAATAAATCACTCTCTACTGTTATTCTGACATTTCACATTCTTAAAATAAAGTGGTGATCCTAACTGATGTAAAACAGGGAATTTTTTACTAGGATTAAATGTCAGGAATTGTGAAAAACTGAGCTTAAATGTATTTGGCTAATGTGTATGTAATTACAATTGTGATACAGTGAATTATAAGTGAAATAATCTGTCTGTAAACAATTGTTGGAACAATTTGTCATGCACAAAGTAGATGTTCTAACCAACTTGCCAAAACTATAGTTTGTTAACAAGAAATTTGTGGAGTGGTTGAAAAACGAGTTTTAATGTCTCCAACCTAAGTGTATGTAAACTTCTGACTTCAACTATATACAGTATGCTGGCCCATGTTGACTCCACAGTTTTGTCAAGTTGGCTGGATGTCCTTTGGGTGGTAGACCATTCTTGATATACATGGGAAACTGTTGAGGGTGAAAAACCTAGCAGCATTCCAGTTCTTGACACACTCAAACCGGTGTGCATGGCACCTACTACCATTTCCCGTTCAAAGGCACTTCAATATTTTGTCTTGCCCTTTCACCCTCTGAATGACATGGATTTAACAGGTGACATCAATAAGGGATCATAGCTTTCACCTAGATTCCCCTGGTCAGTCTATGTCATGGGAAGAGCAGGTATTCCTAATATTTTCTACACACAGTGGGAGGCCCCGGTGCACAACTGAGCAAGAGGACAAGTACATTGGAATGTCTAGTTTAAGAAACAGACGCCTCAACTGGCAGCTTCATTAAATAGTACCCGCAAAACACCAGTCTCAATGTCAACTGTGAAGAGGCGACTCCGGGATGGTGGCCTTCTAGACACTAATGTACTTGTGCTCTTGCTCAGTTGTCCTCTGGGGCTTCCCACTCCTCTATTCTGGTTAGAGACAGTTTGCACTGTTCTGTGAAGGGAGTAGTACACAGCATTGTATGAGATTTTCAGTTTCTTGGCAATTTCTCACATGGAATAGCCTACATTTCTAAGTGACCCCAAACTTTTGAACGGTAGTGTATATATATATATATATAGTAGAGATAGTGAGAGAATGAGATGGGCTAGGGAGAGAGATTTCAAACCTGAAAACCCATTCCACTAAACCTGAACCCTCATCCGTTCCAAACATATGGGATGTTAGGATGGCAGCATGCCCATCCACAGATCCAGCGATCAAACAGAACAATATAGGTCCTCATCCTTGACTCACAGAGATCTCAGAGGAACCCTGCCTCCATCCCAGACTTCTAACCGATGCTGACGGTTCTGAACTCTCAATCCAAAATTTGATCACTGACGCTGTCTGTCAATGCTAATGGTTGACCGTAGGTCCAGTGGTTTCACTCATACATCTAGATCAACTGGGCTGAGAACAACTCCAGTGACCTCACCATTAAGTATGTAGGCGAAGCAAGAGAGTCAGAGAGAGCAGTCTGTTAGTCCTCATTATCATAGCCCTTCTTCCGTGTGTTGACCTCTCCCATCACCATCATGCCTTTGATCCAAACTCATTAATCATTATCCGCTTGCCAGGCATAACCTGATATCCTGTTCATTTCTAGAAAGCTCCGCCCTACTCCGTCTCTGCTCTGTGTCCAGCTGGCTCCCTGTACAGGACTAAACTGTGTTAAAACTGGCACCAACATCCTTCGCTAATGGCCAAGTCTGAAGCAACCACCATCCCAACAACTCAGCAGTGAGGACTCAGTCTCTCTCACTTACAGAGTTCCTGGAAATGTCCACTGTGATGTGCAGGTCAGAAGAAATAACACTTCCGACTACAGGAGCCACAAGGCTGCCATCATGGGATTTAACCAAAGACACACAGAATGTTATCAGACATTATCACAGTCAAATGAGTGATTTTTACCACAAATCTTATAGCAGTATGTTTAGTCTCTTTTGTAGAATATTATTTACATTCCCATCATGTCTGGCATGAGGAGTCTGAATGGAATGGAGCCGACTGTAGTTGTTTTTGTTTATGTTGCAAGACAACCTGCCAGGGCATAGTTGGCACCTGGGTTATAAAGGCATGATTTGATGTGCTTTTTCTGGTTTGAGACGGCAGTATAAAACAGTATACTACTAAAAAAGAAGATGCCTGTACCATGTCAGATATAGATTTAAAGGTGAATCGATAAGGAATAGACTAATCCGCTCCTTACGACCCCCCTGCGTAACCATGTCCAGTGGCACCGTGGCCTCCCTGACCACTCCTGACCCTAATGGTTGGCTATCTAAGGAGTGCACGGGGAAAGGTAGGTCTAACGACACCAGGGGAATCCCTAGCCTTAACGCGAGCCTACGATCCATGAAGTTCCCAGCTGTGTCTGAATCAACTAGCACCTTATGCTGTAGAGAGGGAGTTCTAGTTGGAGGAGGAACCCCTGACACCCAGCCGCCGTCCCATCATACTCCCTAGGGAGCGCCAGACGCAGAACCCCGGAGCCGGATCCTGTAGCAGGGGTAGGAGGTGCTGGTGGAGGGGGTGCTGGAGATGAGGTGGGAAGGCCACTCCTCTCCCATCGGTCCATCCTCTCCATCATCAGATCCATGGCCGATCCTATACGGTGGAGAATGCTGGTGTGATGGAAGAGGAGAGGGGGTGCGGCTGCTCCTGCTGATTCCATTTAAGGTGCGGGATTCTGTCACGGATAACTAGGTGCGTGAGAAGGAATCAGGCGCAGACAGCATATATTTCCACAGAAAGAAGTGCACTTTAATAATTGCACAGAAAACAATGCCCACAACACAGGGCGCGGAAAAATGTGGACCAACCCACAGGGTACCAGGTCCGGAGCACGAACACCAAAATCATACACAAGTAACAAGAGTAATCCCGCACAAAACAAGGGCGGGTATACTAACTTTAAATTAGGAAGCCCATCAAGCAAACACAAAAGACACAGGTGCAACTAATAAGACAAAACAAACAGAAAACGAAAAAGGGATCGGTGACAACGACCGCCGAGTACCGCCCGAACAGGCAGGGGAACCAACTTCGGCGGAAGTCGTGACAGTTTGAAGACACAGTCAACTTAGTGTATGTAAACTTCTGACCCATTGGAATTGTGATACAGTGAATTATAAGTGAAATAATCTGTTTGTAAACAATTACTTGTGTCATGCACAAAGTAGATGTCCTAACCGACTTTCCAAAACTATAGTTTGTTAACATGAAATTTGTGGAGTGGTTGAAAAAACTGTTTTAATGACTTCAACCTAAGTGTATGTAAACTTCCGACTTCAACTGTACATCAAAGCTGGGACCGAGAGACTGAAAAACAGCTTCTTTCTCAAAGCCATCAGACTGTTAAATAGCCATCACTAGCACATTAGAACCTGCTGCCCTATATACATATATTTGAAATCACTGCCACTTTAATAATGGAACACTACTCATCTCGTGTGTATATACTGTATTCTATCCTATTCTTCTGAATCTTAGTCTATGCCGCTATGACATTGCTCATCCAAATATTTATATAGTCTTAATTCCATCCCTTTACTTTAGATGTGTGTATTGTGAAATTGTTAGATATTCCTTGTTAGATATTACTGCACTGTTGAAGCTAGAAACACAAGAATTTCACTACACCCACAATAACATCTGCTAAACACGTGTATGCGACCAAATAAATTAGATTTGTTGAGCTCATATTGGGGCCTAAAAGGGCAGCAGATCCAAAGAGTGCTTGTTTCAGGTGAGGTGAGGGCTGATCTCGAGTCATCTGCTTTGGGGGCAATGTGGAGCTGATGAGCAATGTTGCATCGTCCCAACAATGTGGGCAGACTACATATTGTATAAGAATGACAACCAAGTTGTTACTATCAAATATACACTGAGTGTACAAAACATGAATAATCTGTTATTTCCATGACATAGACTGACCAGGTGAATCCGTGTGAAAACTATGATCCCTTATTGTCACCTGTTAAATCCACTTCAGTCAGTGTAGATGTATTAGCCCGCATTGCTTTGAATACAATTGGAGGAGGCCTGCAGGAGAGAACGAGGCCAGGAGCTGGAAAATGGGGATAACTTTAACAGCAAACAGCAGTCTGCCAATACTGCATTCTGAGTAAACGAAAAGAAGTTCAAAATAGTAAGGTGTACTGTCGATCCATCCATCATAATCATATGAAAAGAGAACATGCATAAATCTGAGTTGAACTTCTGTTTTTTCAATCTCTTTTTACTCCCCGTTCATGACCAATCGCCAAACTAAGACCTGTTGATTTCCGTCAGCTGTTTCCAAGCTCAAATCAGATTAAAGTAGTATATGGTTGTGTACTTTAGGTGTGACATGTAGCGATGGCTAAGTGTAAATACTGTACCAAGACCCCGGATCCAGTAATTCCTTGGCCGAGGGAGACAGACAGGAGCCAGAGACAGGGCCCTTTCAGCCCAGCCAAACTCAGCAGGAGCACCAGAACATTACTCTGATGTTTGGATGGCCAGCATCTTGGAAAGGTATTTGTAGAGGAGGTGAATGTTTGGAATAATCCCCTCCTCATATCTGAACTTTTTCTCAGAAAACATCTGGTGGAAATATGGGTCGCCAGGCCAACCCAGCTCTGTTCCTGGCCTTGTCATAAAGGGTTGCCATGGAAATCCAAATGGTATTGATGGGTATCATGACCTGGGATTGGCCAAGACGGGCCACCCCCTGTAGTTACTGGCCAATGAATTGGCAGGATGTTTCTCTCTCTAGCTGTACTGCACTGCACTGTGTAGGGACCTTGAGAAGTACTGGACTAGAGGTGATTGTGTAACACTAAGGCAGGGCAGTCAGTGATCCTCACACATTACTAAACCATAATTACCTCTTAAACATCTGAAATGCAGGATGGTACTTTGCTAACCTTCCAACCCTTAACCTTGCCCTGGTCATAAGCTTGAATTTACAGAACCTGAACTTTAACTGAAGCTAAAATAATGACTGTGGATATCTCTTGAGTAGGACATAATTATGATGATTAGAGTTACTATTCCTGGTCCTCGTGTGTGTGTGTTCTGTGTGTGTGTGTGTTTGGTTAGGAGGTCTGCTATGTATCTGGGCAGTCTGCTAGTCCCATTCTCATCCATCATACTGCACATGGATCAAAGACCCATTCTCAGCACTGGCCTGGAAATCAAATGTGGCAATGTAACAAACAAAAAAAGATTGTTTGGTGGTTTAGCTTCTGTGTTTTGTTGGCTTTGTGTGTGTGTTTTGTATAACCTGTTTTAGCCTTGGTTTGGTGTTTTTCTGTGATTCTCCTGGGTTTTGGTGGTTTTATAATATGTGTTTGGTGGTTTTAGTTGTTTGGGAATTTTACAGTTTTGCTAAGCTCATATGTGAAGAGCTGCAGGCATTATATGGACGTTTTCAGGTCAAACTCATTGACGCTCGAGTGTAGAAAGCATCTGGGTGATTCTCCTTAACACGGCTGCCCCTCCACAATTACAGAGAAATCGTACCTCAATTACAGCATCACCACAGGCTCACAGAAGCTAACAGAGGTGTGTGCAGGGGGAGAGAGGTGTGTGGGGATGTTAGAAGGGGTGGGATAGATCTAATCTAGGAAGTGTTTGAAGCTTTTTGAAGGCGTCAGTGTGACTAATTTGTGTTAGTAAAACTGTCAGTTGTGTCTCCTCTCTGACTAAAGCCTCATGGTCTCACATCTTATGACATCTTAGTGTCCAGTTCCACTCTGTTTTTATGGTCTAGTTTTGCCAAGATGTTCTCCATCAAGCAGTTTTTTAGTCCGTGACTAGGTTTAGTCCAGCTAGGAAATCATTTTAAAATGCCCATCTCCATTTATTTTTTTAACCTTTATTTAACTAGGCTAGTCAGTTAAGAACAAATTCTTATTTTCAATGACGGCCTAGGAACAGTGGGTTAACTGCCTTGTTCAGGGGCAGAACGACAGATTTGTACCTTGTCAGCTCGGTGGTTTGAACTTGCAACCTTACTTAGTTACTAGTCCAACGTTCTAGTCCAACGCTCTAACCACTAGGCTACCCTGCCGCCCCACACAGTTGCTGTTGAAATATACTTCTGAAAAGCCGGAGACCAAGGACTACCACTGTAACCAGGTTTCCATCCAACCATTTAATGCAGATTAATTACCTGGCGCATGTAAAACTTCACGACCGGGCTGATGGAAACAGGAAATGACTATACAGTTGTATAAATGTCGACAGATTATTTGTTTTTTCAGCGTGGTGGGGTCTTTTTGTGTCGGTAAATTGAATTATCTGAGAAATCACAGTGGAAACGTTTTTGTGCAAATATTGATAAATAACCATCATATCGAAGAAACTTGGTCACGCAGAGTTATGTTGTATGGTCCTCCCACGATGACTCGGGAAAGCATACAGTTTATTAGGCTACAGATTAAATAAATTATGGTGAGCTTCCTGTACTCCCTGTTCACCCACGACTGCGTGGCCAAGCACGACTCCAACACCATCATTAAGTTTGCTGACGACACAACAGTGGTAGCCGACAAAAGATGAGACAGCCTATAGAGAGGAGGTCAGAGACCTGGAAGTGTGGTGCCAGGACAAGAACCTCTCCCTCAACGTGATCAAGACAATGGAGCTGATCGCAAGACAACAGGCCTCCATTATCTTCAACAGGGCTGAAGTGGAGCGGGTTGAGAGTTTCAAGTTCCTTTGTGTCCACATCACCAACAATTTGTCATGGTCCAAACACACCAGGACAGTTGTGAAGAGGGCACGACAACTCCTTTCCCCCTCAGTAGACTGAAACGATTTGGCATGGGTCCCCAGATCCTCAGAAAGTTATACAGCTGCACCATCGAGAGCATCCTGACCGTTTGCATCACCGCCTGGTATGGCATCTGCTCGGCATCTGACCGTAAAGCGCTACAGAAGGTAGTGTGTACGGCACAGTACATCACTGGGGCCAAGCGTCCTGCCATCCAGGACCTATATAATAGGTGGTGTCAGAGGAAGGCCCTAAAATTGTCAAAGACCCCAGTCACCCAAGTCATAGACTGTTCTCTCTGCTACCGCACGGCAAGCGGTACCGGAGCGCCAAGTCTAGGACCAAAAGGCTCCTTAACAGCTCCTACCCCCAAGCCATAAGACTACTGAACAGTTAATCAAATGGCCACCGGGACTATTTACATCGCCACCCCCCGCATATTGACTCCATACCCGTACCCCTTGTACATAGCCTCGTTATTGTTATGGAATTTTTTTAACTTTTTGATCAGATTTTTTTATTTGATTTTTCACTTTAGTTTATTTGGTAAATATTTTCTTAACTCTATTTCTTGAACTGCATTGTTGGTTAAGGGCTTGTAAGTAAACATTTCACGGTAAGGTCAGCACATGTTGTATTCGGTACATGTGACAAATAAAATGTGATTTGATTTGATTCACAGGGTGTTGAAAGTGCACAGTGAGGAGCTTGATGCTCCTTTCCAATAAATATATCGAGGGTCTTATTCTGGTGACATGATCATCGATGTTTGGCTGCCGTTTGACAAAAAATAATGTTGCATTTATCCATAATAACATCATCATTTAGGTAGCCTACCTGCACTGCACGTCACTGACGTCGTGGAAACCAACCAAGTTGCAGCGTACATTTTCCTTTATTTATACAAACATCACCAACAAAACAAGAAACGAAGACGCGACCGTGAAATTTACTAGGGCTGTGGTGCCACTAACAAAGACAACTTCCCCATAAAATACAAAGGAAGAAAGGCTGCCTAAGTATGATTCCCAATCAAAGACAACGATAGATAGCTGTCCCTGATTGAGAACCATAGAAATAGAAAGAAAGCCAAAACATAGAAACAGAAAACATAGAAATAAAGAAACTAGAATGCCCACATTAGTCACACCCTGGCCTACCCAAAATAGAGAATAAAAGCCTCTCTATGGCCAGGGTGTGACACTGTATCTGTGAGCGGGTGGCTGGAGAGCACGTGCCAAGCCCAGAGTAGACACATTTACTATTTAACACAACAGTTTTAGTGACAAAAACATCAGTTGAGTTGAAAATGCGATGGAAAGCATTTAACTTGTATTTTCTATTTGGTATATGGTAATATAACTACAAAATACATTTTCATGGGCACTACGTCATCATGCACAGCCTTTAATCCATAATAAGTCTGTCTCAAAGTCAATAGTGAAGAGGCGACTCTGGGATGCTGGCAGAGTTACAAAGAAAAAGTCATATCTCAGACTGGCCAATAAAAATAAAAGATTAAGATGGGTAAAAGATCACAGACACTGGACAGAGGAACTCTACCTAGAAGGCCAGCATCCCGGAGTCGCCTCTTCACTGTTGACTTTGAGACTGGTGTTTTGCGTGTACTATTTAACGAAGCTGCCAGTTAAGGACTTGTGAGGCGTCTGTTTCTCAAACTAGACACTCTAATATGTACTTGTCCTCTTGCTCAGTTGTGCACCGGGGCCTCCCACTCTTTCTATTCTGGTTAGAGCCAGTTTGTGCTGTTCTGTGAAGGGAGTAGTACACAGCGTTGTTCGAGATCTTCAGTTTCTTGGAAATTTCTTGCATGGAATAGCCTTAATTTATCATAGCAAGAATTGACTGATGAGTTTCAGAAGAAACTGCTTTGTTTCTGGCCGTCATGAGCCTGTAATCGAACCCATACATGCCGATACTCCAGATACTCAACTAGTCTAAAGAAGGACAGTTTTATTGCTTCTTTAATCAGGACAACAGTTTTCAGCTGTGCTAACATAATTGCCAAAGGGTTTTCTAACGATCAATTTGCCTTTTGAAATGAGAAACTTGGATTAGCTAACACAACGTGCCATTGGAACACAGGAGTGATGGTTGCTGATAATGGGCCTCTGTACGCCTATGTAGATATTCCATTAAAAATCAGCTGTTTCCAGCTACAATAGTCATTTACAACATTAACAATGTCAACACTGGATTTCTGATCAATTTGATGTTATTGTAATGGGCAAAAAATGTGCTTTTCTTTCAAAAACAAGTACATTTCCAAGTGACCCCAAACCTTTGAACGGTAGTGTATATTACAGTTGTGTCAAGTTAGCCTGAATGTCCTTTGGGTAGTGGACCATTCTTGATAAACACGGGAAACTGTTGAGCTTCAAAAACCCAGCAGCGTTGCAGTTCTTGACACACTCAAACCGGTGCGCCTGGCACCTACTACCTACAACCCATTGAAAGGCACTTCAGTCTTTTGTCTTGCCCATTCACCCTGTGAATGGCACACATACACAACCCACGTTTCAATTGTCTCAAGGCTTGAAAATCCTTCTTTAACCTGGCTCCTCCACTTCATCTACACTGATTGAAGTGGATTTAACAGGTGACATCAATAAGGGATCATAGCTTTCACCTGGATCCACCTGGTCAGTCTGTGTCATGGAAAGAGCTGATGTTTTTTACATTCAGCTAACTGACGGTGTATCTTAGAGCAACTGTTTCTTCTAAATAAAAGAAAACCTTGTTTTATTTGTCACATGCTTCGTAAACAACCGGTGTAGACTAACAGTGAAATGCTGACTTACGGGCCCTTCCCAACAATGTAGAGTGAAACTGTTTGAAGAAAGAATAACACAAGGAAAAAATACACAATGAGTAACGATAACTTGGCTATATACACGGGGTGCCAGCAACGAGTCGATGCTCAGGGGTACGAGGTGCTTGAGGTAGATAATGTAAGTACGTATAGGTAGGGGTAAAGTGACTAGACAACAGGATAGATAATAAATAGTAGCAGCAGCATATGTGATGAGTAAAAGAGTGGCAGCCTCCTGAGTGGCGCAGTGGTCTAAGACACTGCATCGCAGTGCTAGCTTTGCCACTAGAGATCCTGGTTTGAATCCAGGCTCTGTCGCAGCCAGCCGCGACTGGGAGACCCATGGGGCAGTGCTCAATTGGCCCAGCGTCGTCCCGGTTAGGGGAGGGTTTGGCCGGCAGGGATGGCAGCGACTCCTGTGGCGGGCTGGGCACAGATTGGTGCGGAGTGTGTGATGGTGAAAGAGGGAGTAAGTACGAGAGAGGCCTTGTGGCCTTGGTTTTCACTGCATACCTGCTGCGACTAGGCCTTTTAAAATGTATCAAATTGTTTTTTTCTCATCAATCTACACACAATACATCATAATGACAAAGCAAAAACAGGTGTTAATACATTTTTGCTAATTTATAATAAAAAATAAACTGAAATATCACATTTACATAAGTATTCAGACCCTTTACTCAGTACTTTGTTGAAGAGAACAAACTAAGTACTGAGTAAAGGGTCTGAATACTTATGTAAATGTGATATTTCAGTTTATTTTTTATTATAAATTAGCAAACATTTGTCATTATGGTGCATTGTGTGCAGATTGATAAGGGAAAAAAAACAATTTAATAGAGTTTAGAATAAGGCTGTAATATAACCGAACGCGGAAAAAGTCAAGGTGTATGAATACTTACAAAGGGACTATTGTTTGTTTGCCAGGCCACTGCCTCGATTTTCTGACAATTTCTAACAAACAACGATGTAGTGGAATGTGGAATGGGGTTATTGGGCCAGATGAGTTTTAATTTAACTGAGCTAAGGGCGGCAGGTAGCCTAGAGGTTAAGTAGCTGCTCCAGCAGTGTGTAAACACACACCCAGAGAATCTTGTTTCTCATGGTCTGAGAGTCTTTAGGTGCCTTTTAGCAACTCCAAGCGGGCTGTCATGTGCCTTTTACTGAGGAGTGGCTTATGTCTGGCCACTCTACCATAAAGTCCTGATTGGTGGAATACTGCAGAGATGGTTATCCTTCTGGAATGTTCTCCCATCGCCACAGAGGAACTCTGGAGCTCTGTCAGAGTGGCCGTTCTCCTCTGATTGCTCAGTTTGTCCGGGCGGCAAGCTCTAGGAAGAGTCTTGATGGTTCCAAACTTCTTCTTTTTCGCTCTGACATACACTGTCAACTGTGGGACCTTTAAAATACAGTTGTGTGCCTTTCCAAATCATGTCCAATCAATTGAATCTATCAAAGTTGTACTCCAATCAAGTTGTAGAAACATCTCAATGATGATCAATGGAAACAGGATGCACACAAGGTCTATTTCGAGTCTCAAAGCGAAGGGTCTGAATACTTACGGTTGAAGTCGGAAGTTTGCATATACCTTATACATTTATACTCAGTTTTTCACAATTCCTGACATTTAATTCTGGTAAAAATTCCCTCTTTTAGGTCAGTTAGGATCACCACTTTATTTTAAGAATGTGAAATGTCAGAATAATAAAAGAGAGAATGATTTATTTCAGCTTTTCTTTTTTTCATCACATTCCCAGTGGGTCAGAAGTTTACATACACTCAATTAGTATTCGGAAGCATTGTCTTTAAATTGTTTAACTTGGGTCAAACGTTTCGGGTAGCCTTCCACAAGCTTCCCACAATAAGTTGGGTGAATGTTGGTCCATTCCTCCTGACAGAGCTGGTGTAACTGAGTCAGGTTTGTAGGCCTCCTTGCCCAAACACGCTTTTTCAGTTTTGCCCACACATTTTCTACAGGATTGAGGTCAGGACTTTGTGATGGCCACTCCAATACCTTGACTTTGTTGTCCTTAAGCCATTTTGCCACAACTTTGGAAGTATGCTTGGGGTCATTGTCCATTTGGAAGACCCATTTATGACCAAGCTTTAACTTCCTGACTGATGTTGTGAGATGTTGCTTCAATATATCCACATAATTTTCCTACCTCATGATGCCACCTATTTTGTGAAGTGCACCAATCCCTCCTGCAGCAAAGCACCCCCACAACATGATACTGCAACCCCCGTGCTTCACGGTTGGGATGGTGTTCTTTGGCTTGCAAGCCTCCCCATTTTTCCTCCAAACATAATGATGGTCATTCTGGCCAAACAGTTCTATTTTTGTATCATCAGACCAGAGGACAATTCTCCAAAAAGTATGATGTTTGTCCCCATGTGCAGTTGCAAACTCTAGTCTGGCTTTTTTTTATGGTGGTTTTGGGGCAGTGGCTTCTTCCTTGTTGAGTGGCCTTTCAGGTTATGTTGATATAGGACTTGTTTTACTGTGGATATAGATACTTTTGTACCTGTTTCCTCCAGCATATTTACAAGGTCCTTTGCTGTTGTTCTGGGATTGATTTGCACTTTTCTCACCAAATAACGTTCATCTCTAGGAGACAAGTCTCCTTTCTGAGCGGTGTGACGGCTACGGGGTCCCATGGTGTTTATACCTGCGTACTATTGTTTGTACAGATGAACGTGGTACCTTCAGGCATTTGGAAATTGGATGAACCAGACTTGTGGAGGTCTACAATTTTTTTTATGAGGTCTTGGCTGCTTTCTTTTGATTTTCCCATGATGTCAATCAAAGAGGCACTGAGTTTGAAGGTAGGCCTTGAAATACATCCACAGGTACACCTACAATTGACTCAAATTATGTCAATTAGCCTATCAAATGCTATCTAACTATAGTTAGATGTCCTAACCGACTTGCCAAAACTATAGTTAGATGTCCTAACCGACTTGCCAAAACTATAGTTAGATGTCCTAACCGACTTGCCAAAACTATAGTTAGATGTCCTAACCGACTTGCCAAAACTATAGTTAGATGTCCTAACCGACTTGCCAAAACTATAGTTAGATGTCCTAACCGACTTGCCAAAACTATAGTTAGATGTCCTAACCGACTTGCCAAAACTATAGTTAGATGTCCTAACCGACTTGCCAAAATTATAGTTAGATGTCCTAACCGACTTGCCAAAACTATAGTTAGATGTCCTAACCGACTTGCCAAAACTATAGTTAGATGTCCTAACCGACTTGCCAAAACTATAGTTAGATGTCCTAACCGACTTACCAAAACTATAGTTAGATGTCCTAACCGACTTGCCAAAACTATAGTTAGATGTCCTAACCGACTTGGCAAAACCGACTTGCCATAACCAAATTTGTGGAGTGGTTGAAAAACAAGTTTTAATGACTCCAACCCAAGTGTATGTAAACCTCCGACTTCAAATGTACGTAAATAAGGTGTTTGTGTGTGTAGATTGCTGAGCATTTTAATTGATTTTATCCATTTCAGAATAAGGCTATAACGTAACAACATTTGGAATAAGCCAAGAGGTCAGAACCCCTTTCCCGAAGGCAGTGTACATGTGTTGTTGTAAATCAGCTGCGTTTCCCTTTAATTGCAGAAAGAGAACGGCAGATGTGAATGCTGTGTCTGTTTCCCCGGTTTCATTGACACGTCTCTAGCTACTAAATCACTACATGGCTTAATCATTGGATCATGCCGTGAACTGGAAACATGTCTACACTGTTACTGGGGATCTCTGGCCACGCTAATTTTGAACATTGTTAGTCAATTGTAATGACACAACAGGTTAAATTTGTTATGTCTGTTTGGGATAATCTCCATCCTTTTTGTAGTAGATAATAATAGAGGAATTGTAGACTAGCGAGACACGCAGGCCTGTGTGTGAGTGGGGGTGGGGGTGGGGGGGGGGGTATTTAAAAGGTTATCAGCAGTAATCAATTTAGTCGGCTTGGGTGGGTTGTGTCGTTTCTAAAACGGAAGTGTGTGTGTGTGTGTGTGTGTAATTCAGAACTGTAGAAATGAGGCATAGCACCAGACAATGCTCCAGACCTCCACAGTGCTGCTATCAGATATACCCTGACAATATCCAGGCCCCGCTGTTTCCATTACACACAGCACAAACTGGGTCTGGGGCTTTTTGGGTTACTTTTACTGTACTTCAGTCATTTAGCAGGCACCTTACTGTACAGAATTGAATGGAAACACAGTGGAAAATTGAAGTGATAATGCCAGAGAAGCTGGTGTTTCCAGGATACATTGGGTGTTGTTAGGTCGAGGCCCGGCAAACTGTGTCAATATATCCTCAAGACACCGACTTACAGGTCATTATCACGGGTTACCACAATGTAATTTTTTTACTCATTAAAAACATTATTTTGATGAATTTATTCATACTTTTTCATCCTTCCACAAGATATAGTCCCGACACATATCTAGGGTTGCTACCCGGCTGGTCATTCGTTCTGTCGGTTCGGTTGCCATAGACGCGACCCAGCCAGTCATTGTTTTTGTTCTGTATTCTTATCCCTTGCTTGCTTGCTAGCCAACTACGGCTAACTTACAGTCACGTCAAACAGTGCAGACAGAATAACAACAGTAGCTGCATTTGTTTAAGCTGTTTTCTAGTGACATTTATTTGGATACATCCATAACAATGAGCTAATGAGGCACGATTTCATCTGGCATTGAGAATGTGCTCTCTCGTCAGGACACTGTAATTCAGAGGAGCTAGCCAACAACACAGCTAACACAATCACTTCAAACTGAAGCTGGAAAGAGTGTAAACTAGTTGCTCTTAGTTTCATTGAACTTTTTTTCAATTGACACGTTTATTACTATGGGACAGCTGGAGATTAAATTTGAATATTGAAACAATGTTGCAAATGTCGGAGAGACAGACAGCAATGTTTATACAAATCTCCTCTGTTGAAAACTAAATGGTAGTCTAAAAGAAATGTGAGACAAAGTCAAGATGCTTTTCACAGAGGAGACGAAGTTTATAACTTCCCTGCCAGGGCTGATGAGACCGTGGATTGCGGGGTCAGACGGAACAGAGTAAATAGGCATTTTAACATCATAGATTTAGGTCGTAAATTGTGGAATAGATACCAGCTGGAATGTGCTTTTAACCTATCAGCATTCTGGATTAGAACCACCTGCTGTATTACATTGATTATGCAATGGGTGTTTCTAATCCTGAATGTTGATTGGTTAAAACAGCATTCTAGCTGGTGTCCATTCCACAAATTACCACCAGCTCAATCTATGATGTTAAAATGCCTCGAATTCTTCTAACAACACCTGTGCCAATATATCCTCCAAACACTGGCTTCTCGGGCATTATCAATTAAATAGAAACACAATGCAATAGAATGTAATGTAATTTAATAGAAACACCATGGCATAGAATATAATAGAATAAAAACACAGTGGAATAGAATATAATAGAATATAATAGAATATAATAGAATATAATAGATACACAATGTTATATAATAGAATATAATAGAATATAATAGATACACAATGTTATATAATAGAATATAATAGAATATAATAGATACACAATGTTATATAATAGAATATAATAGAATATAATAGATACACAATGTTATATAATAGAATATAATAGAATATAATAGATACACAATGTTATATAATAGAATAGAAACACAGTGGAATAGAAAATAATAGAATAGAAACTCAATATAATAGACTAGAATAGAATTTAATAGAAACACAATGGAAAATGATAGAAATAATGGAAAATAATAGAATAGAAAAACAATGGCATAGAATATAATTGAATTGAATAGAAACACAGATGAATATAATAGACACACAATGGAATAGAATATTGTTTAATTGAATTGAATCGAAAAACTGGTGTCACACCCTGACCATAGTTTACTTTGTATATTTCTATGTTTTGGTTGGTCAGGGTGTGATCTGAGTGGGCATTCTATGTTACATGTCTAGTTTGTCCAGTTCTATGTTCGGCCTGATATGGTTCTCAATCAGAGGCAGGTGTTCGTCATTGTCTCTGATTGGGAACCATATTTAGGTAGCCTGGGTTTCACTGTGTGTTTGTGGGTGATTGTTCCTGTCTATGTGTTTTCACCAGATAGGGCTGTTTAGGTTTTCGTTACGTTCAATACGTCCTTTATTTTGTAGTGTTTGTATCGATTCGTGTTTTACGTTTGTTTATTAAAACATGGATCGAAATCTACACGCTGCATTTTGGTCCGACTCTCCTTCTCACCAAGAAAACCATTACAAGTGGAATAGAATAGAAACACAATGGAATAGAATATCATTGAATTGAATAGAAAAACAGTGGAATAGAATATAAAAGAATAGTATTGAATAGAAACACAGTGGAATAGAATATAAAAGAATAGTATTGAATAGAAACACAGTGGAATAGAATATAAAAGAATAGTATTGAATAGAAACACAGTGGAATAGAATATAAAAGAATAGTATTGAATAGAAACACAGTGGAAGAGAGTAAAATAGGCTCAGATGGTTAAGTAGAGAGCTCTACATGGACATGTCTGTGACAGCTAGAGGTCTTTGTGCTGTCTGAAGTAGCTGCATTATTCATCCTACCATATTGTATCATTTACCTAATTCGGGGCTTTGGCTATTCATTTGAATCTTGATAAGCTGATACATGTGCTAGCCTTAACAAAGCATTGAGCTTTCCTACTTTGACAAATTATATTGACAGAGATAGAATTCCTTACGTCAGTTCTCGCCAAGTCCTGGATGGATTTGTTGGGGAATAATGCTTTTAGCAGGGTTAGTCTGGGGGAATATGTCAAGTGTGTGTGTCTGTGTGCGTCTGCAGAATGATGAAAAACTGACAGGAACTACTGGAGTCCTTTAGGGAGAAACATCAGAAGTTTCCAGAGACCCTGGCTGCTTACTCTCTAATGTACCATTTATCTCAATAAGACTGGATTAGTTATCGTTTGTCCCAGTTTAAACTAAAAACAACTTATAAAGGCTTTATAATGTATACATAAAGTCTTCTTAAACACAATATAAATGCTTCACGAATCATCTATAAACTAATGTCATACTGTATAAATGATTTATAAAGTGTGACATAACTCCCTATGTAGGGTGCATTGCCACACTATGTGAATCCCTAAAAAGGCTGTGCTTTATAACATTTGTAATAATGTGTTCTGACCACTCTGACACTTCAACATAAAGTATATGTACATATAGACATGTATGTACTGTATGCTATATAAAGACTTCATAACTTGTGGTTCGCTTAAAGTGGGACCTTAACATTTAGGCAGATGAGTGCAGACAACACACACACACACACACACACACACACACACACACACACACACACACACACACACACCAGCCTAGGAAGCTGAGTTCAGGATACCTCTGTAATGTCATTAGCTTATTGAACCAGCCTGGACCTCATCACAGACCGATAGTTTCAGGGTCTCCCTCTCTTCCCTCTCTTCCCCTCTTTCCTCCCTCTGTTCCCCTTCTCCCCCTTCTTGTCCCCCCTCCCCCTCATCCCTCTCTTGTCAGTCTCTCTTCCCTCTCTTCCCCTCTTTCCTCCCTCTGTTCCCCTCTCCCCCCCTCTCTCCCCTTCTCCACCCTCTTTTCCCCTCTCTCCCCTTCTCCACCCTCTTTTCCCCTCTCCCCCCTTCTCCACCCTCTGTTCCCCTCTCCCCCCTTCTCCACCCTCTTTTCCCCTCTCCCCCCTTCTCCACCCTCTGTTCCCCTCTCCCCCCTTCTCCACCCTCTGTTCCCCTCTCCCCCCTTCTCCCCTTCTCCACCCTCTGTTCCCCTCTCCCCCCTTCTCCCCCCTTCTCCACCCTCTTTTCCCCTCTCTCCCCTTCTCCACCCTCTGTTCCCCTCTCCCCCTTCTCCCCTCTCCCCCTTCTCCCCTCTCTCCCCTTCTCCACCCTCTTTTCCCCTCTCCCCCCTCATCTCAGTCTCTCTTCCCCCCCTCTCTCCAACTCTCCTCTCCTTCTCTCTCACACTCCAGCATCTCTGCCCATCTCCTCCCTCTCAGCCCTCTCTTTCCTCTCTTTGCCTCTCTCCCTCTCCTCCTCCTGCTCTCCGTCTCCTCCCACTCTCCTCACTCATCTCCCCATCTCCTACCTCTCTCCCTTCGATTTCCCCCTCCCGTCCATCTCCCCCTCTCACCTCCCCTCTCTTCCCTCTATCCCATCTTTTCCATCTCCCCCTCTCCTCCCATCTCTCTAGCAGCCTGCTTCCTGTGCCCCCTGCCTCTGTCTTAATGAGTGTTGTGTAGAGACAGCCTCTGTCTTAGTGAGTGTTGTGTAGAGACAGCCTCTGTCTTAGTGAGTGTTGTGTAGAGACAGCCTCTGTCTTAGTGAGTGTTGTGTAGAGACAGCCTCTGTCTTAATGAGTGTTGTGTAGAGACAGTCTCTGTCTTTATGAGTGTTGTGTAGAGACAGCCTCTGTCTTAATGAGTGTTGCGTAGAGACAGCCTCTGTCTTAATGAGTGTTGTGTAGAGACAGCCTCAATGAGTTTTGTGTAGAGACAGCCTCAATGAGTGTTGTGTAGAGACAGTCTCTGTCTTAGTGAGTGTTGCGTAGAGACAGCCTCTGTCTTAATGAGTGTTGTGTAGAGACAGTCTCTGTCTTAGTGAGTGTTGTGTAGAGACAGCCTCTGTCTTAATGAGTGTTGCGTAGAGACAGCCTCTGTCTTAATGAGTGTTGTGTAGAGACAGCCTCAATGAGTTTTGTGTAGAGACAGCCTCAATGAGTGTTGTGTAGAGACAGTCTCTGTCTTAGTGAGTGTTGCGTAGAGACAGCCTCTATCTTAATGAGTGTTGTGTAGAGACAGTCTCTGTCTTAGTGAGTGTTGTGTAGAGACAGCCTCTGTCTTAATGAGTGTTGTGTAGAGATAGCCTCTGTCCTCTGTCATATGAAGAATTTTGGTGTGGCCGGTGTCACTTTGCTTCTTGAAAGTCCAATAACTTGAAAACATGACTGCTGACCTGCAAAACATTTTGGGACCCTATTATTAACAATGGACTAATGACAACAATACTAAAGCAGTGGAGTTCCCCTTTAACAGCTGATACAGCTGGGAAGGGATGCTAACACTCACTACAACCACTAACAGACATAAAGTCCCTCCTCCATCCATCACCTACTAAAGTACATGGTAGAGGTCTTCTACGATCCAATGTACCAAAATACACGAGCGCATCCGGAACCGGAATCATACATAATGTCACGGATCTGGGTTGGATCTTATATGATTGTCAGGGGTCTCAGTGATGTGTCATTTTAACAGACTTGTCGGGAAGGGCCCGTATATTTCCAAACGAATCTGCTGCAGTAACGAGAGAGAGAGACAGATTAACCTGCTGTAGAAGAGAGAGAGAGAGACATTAACCTGCTGTTGTAGAGAGAGAGAGAGACATTAACCTGCTGTAGAAGAGAGAGAGAGACATTAACCTGCTGTAGTAGAGAGAGAGATATTAACCTGCTGTAGTAGAGAGAGAGAGATATTAACCTGCTGTAGAAGAGAGAGAGAGACATTAACCTGCTGTAGAAGAGAGAGAGAGACATTAACCTGCTGTAGAAGAGAGAGAGAGATATTAACCTGCTGTAGTAGAGAGAGAGAGATATTAACCTGCTGTAGTAGAGAGAGAGATATTAACCTGCTGTAGAAGAGAGAGAGAGAGACATTAACCTGCTGTAGTAGAGAGAGAGAGACATTAACCTGCTATAGTAGAGAGAGAGAGAGAGAGATTAATCTGCTGCAGTAACGAGAGAGAGACATTAACCTGCTGTAGAAGAGAGAGAGAGAGACATTAACCTGCTATAGTAGAGAGAGAGAGACATTAATCTGCTATAGTAGAGAGAGAGAGAGACACGTTAATCTGCTATAGTAGAGAGAGAGAGAGACATTAATCTGCTGTAGAAGAGAGAGAGAGAGAGACATTAACCTGCTATAGTAAAGAGAGAGAGAGATTAATCTGCTATAGTAGAGAGAGAGAGACATTAATCTGCTATAGTAGAGAGAGAGAGAGACATTAACCTGCTGCAGTAACGAGAGAGAGACATTAACCTGCTGTAGAAGAGAGAGAGACATTAACCTGCTATAGTAGAGAGAGAGAGACATTAATCTGCTATAGTAGAGAGAGAGAGAGAGAGACACATTAATCTGCTATAGTAGAGAGAGAGAGACATTAATCTGCTGTAGAAGAGAGAGAGAGAGAGAGAGACATTAACCTGCTGTAGAAGAGAGAGAGAGACATTAACCTGCTATAGTAGAGAGAGAGAGAGAGATTAATATGCTATAGTAGAGAGAGAGAGAGACATTAATCTGCTATAGTAGAGAGAGAGAGAGACATTAATCTGCTATAGTAGAGAGAGAGAGAGAGAGATTAATCTGCTATAGTAGAGAGAGAGAGACATTAATCTGCTATAGTAGAGAGAGAGAGAGACATTAACCTGCTATAGTAGAGAGAGAGAGAGACATTAATCTGCTATAGTAGAGAGAGAGAGAGATTAACCTGCTATAGTAGAGAGAGAGAGACATTAATCTGCTATAGTAGAGAGAGAGAGAGAGATTAATCTGCTATAGTAGAGAGAGAGAGAGAGACATTAATCTGCTATAGTAGAGAGAGAGAGAGAGAGATTAACCTGCTATAGTAGAGAGAGAGAGAGAGACATTAATCTGCTATAGTAGAGAGAGAGAGAGAGAGAGATTAACCTGCTACAGTAGAGAGAGAGAGACATTAACCTGCTATAGTAGAGAGAGAGAGAGAGATTAACCTGCTATAGTAGAGAGAGAGAGAGAGAGAGCACAATTAGCACAATTAGACCCAACCAAATCATGAGAAAACAAAAAGATAATTACTTGACACATTGGAAAGAATTAACAAAAAAACAGAGCAAACTAGAATGCTATTTGGCCCTAAACAGAGAGTACACAGCGGCAGAATACCTGACCACTGTGACTGACCCAAAATTAAGGAAAGCTTTGACTATGTACAGACTCAGTGAGCATAGCCTTGCTATTGAGAAAGGCCGCCGTAGGCAGACATGGCTCTCAAGAGAAGACAGGCTATGTGCTCACTGCCCACAAAATGAGGTGGAAACTGAGCTGCACTTCCTAACCTCCTGCCCAATGTATGACCATATTAGAGAGACATATTTCCCTCAGATTACACAGATCCACAAAGAATTCGAAAACAAATCCAAATTTGAAAAACTCCCATATCTACTGGGTGAAATTCCACAGTGTGCCATCACAGCAGCAAGATTTGTGACCTGTTGCCACGAGAAAAGGGCAACCAGTGAAGAACACACACCATTGTAAATACAACCCATATTTATGCTTATTTATTTTATCTTGTGTCCTTTAACCATTTGTACATTGTTAAAACACTGTATATATATATATATATAATATGACATTTGTAATGTCTTTACTGTTTTGAAACCTCTGTATGTGTAATGTTTACTGTTAATTTTTGTTGTTTTTCACTTTATATTTTCACTTTGTATGTTGTCTACCTCACTTGCTTTGGCAATGTTAACACATGTTTCCCATGCCAATAAAGCCCTTGAATTGAATTGAGAGAGATTAACCTGCTGTAGAAGAGAGAGAGAGAGAGAGAGAGATTAACCTGCTGTAGTAGAGAGAGAGACATTAACCTGCTGTAGAAGAGAGAGAGAGAGATTAACCTGCTGTAGTAGAGAGAGAGAGAGACATTAACCTGCTGTAGTAGAGAGAGATAGACATTAACCTGCTGTAGAAGAGAGAGACATTAATCTGCTATAGTAGAGAGAGAGAGACATTAACCTACTGTAGTAGAGAGAGAGAGAGAGAGATTAACCTGCTGTAGTAGAGAAAGAGAGAGACATTAACCTGCTATAGTAGAGAGAGAGAGAGAGATTAACCTGCTGTAGTAGAGAGAGAGAGAGACATTAACTTGCTGTAGTAGAGAGAGAGAGAGAGACATTAACCTGCTGTAGTAGAGAGAGAGAGAGATTAACCTGCTGTAGTAGAGAGAGAGAGAGAGATTAACCTGCTGTAGTAGAGAGAGAGAGAGACATTAACCTGCTGTAGTAGAGAGAGAGAGAGATTAACCTGCTGTAGTAGAGAGAGAGAGAGAGAGACATTAACCTGCTGTAGTAGAGAGAGAGAGAGACATTAATCTGCTATAGTAGAGAGAGAGAGACATTAACCTGCTGTAGTAGAGAGAGAGACATTAATCTGCTGTAGTAGAGAGAGAAACATTAACCTGCTGTAGTAGAGAGAGACATTAACCTGCTGTAGTAGAGAGAGAGAGAGAGACATTAACCTGCTGTAGTAGAGAGAGAGACATTAACCTGCTGTAGTAGAGAGAGAGACATTAATCTGCTGTAGTAGAGAGAGAGAGAGACATTAATCTGCTATAGTAGAGAGAGAGAGAGACATTAATCTGCTGTAGTAGAGAGAGAGACATTAATCTGCTGTTGTAGAGAGAGAGACATTAATCTGCTATAGTAGAGAGAGAGAGATTAATCTGCTGTAGTAGAGAGAGAGAGAGAGACATTAATCTGCTGTAGTAGAGAGAGAGAGACATTAATCTGCTGTAGTAGAGAGAGAGAGACATTAATCTGCTGTAGTAGAGAGAGAGACATTAATCTGCTGTAGTAGAGAGAGAGAGAGAGAGAGAGAGAGAGAGAGAGAGACATTAACCTGCTATAGTAGAGAGAGACATTAATCTGCTATAGTAGAGAGAGACATTAATCTGCTATAGTAGAGAGAGAGAGAGAGAGACATTAACCTGCTGTAGTAGATAGAGAGACATTAATCTGCTATAGTAGAGAGAGACATTAATCTGCTACAGTAGAGAGAGAGACATTAATCTGCTATAGTAGAGAGAGAGAGAGACATTAACCTGCTATAGTAGAGAGAGAGAGAGACATTAATCTGCTATAGTAGAGAGAGAGAGAGACATTAATCTGCTATAGTAGAGAGAGAGAGACATTAATCTGCTATAGTAGAGAGAGAGAGACATTAACCTGCTATAGTAGAGAGAGAGAGAGACATTAATCTGCTATAGTAGAGAGAGAGACATTAATCTGCTATAGTAGAGAGAGAGAGAGACATTAATCTGCTATAGTAGAGAGAGAGAGACATTAACCTGCTGTAGTAGAGAGAGACATTAATCTGCTATAGTAGAGAGAGAGACATTAACCATCTGTTGAAGAAAGAGAGACATTTACCTGCTGTTGTAGAGAGAGAGAGAGAGACATTAATCTGCTATAGTAGAGAGAGAGACATTAACCTGCTATAGTAGAGAGAGAGAGACATTAACCTGCTGTAGTAGAGAGAGAGACATTAATCTGCTATAGTAGAGAGAGACATTAATCTGCTATAGTAGAGAGAGAGACATTAATCTGCTATAGTAGAGAGAGACATTAACCTGCTGTAGTAGAGAGAGAGACATTAATCTGCTATAGTAGAGAGAGACATTAATCTGCTATAGTAGAGAGAGACATTAATCTGCTATAGTAGAGAGAGAGAGAGAGACATTAACCTGCTATAGTAGAGAGAGAGAGACATTAATCTGCTATAGTAGAGAGAGAGAGAGAGACATTAACCTGCTATAGTAGAGAGAGAGACAGACATTAATCTGCTATAGTAGAGAGAGAGAGAGAGACATGAATCTGCTATAGTAGAGAGAGAGAGAGACATTAACCTGCTATAGTAGAGAGAGAGAGACATTAACCTGCTGTAGTAGAGAGAGACATTAATCTGCTATAGTAGAGAGAGAGACATTAACCATCTGTTGAAGAAAGAGAGACATTAACCTGCTGTAGAAGAGAGAGAGAGACATTTACCTGCTGTTGTAGAGAGAGAGAGACATTAATCTGCTATAGTAGAGAGAGAGACAGACATTAATCTGCTATAGTAGAGAGAGACATTAATCTGCTATAGTAGAGAGAGAGAGAGACATTAACCTGCTATAGTAGAGAGAGAGACAGACATTAATCTGCTATAGTAGAGAGAGAGACATTAACCTGCTATAGTAGAGAGAGAGACAGACATTAATCTGCTATAGTAGAGAGAGACATTAATCTGCTATAGTAGAGAGAGAGACATTAACCTGCTATAGTAGAGAGAGAGACAGACATTAATCTGCTATAGTAGAGAGAGAGAGACATTAATCTGCTATAGTAGAGAGAGAGAGAGACATTAACCTGCTATAGTAGAGAGAGAGAGAGACATTAACCTGCTATAGTAGAGAGAGAGAGAGACATTAATCTGCTATAGTAGTGAGAGAGAGACATTAACCTGCTGTAGTAGAGAGAGACATTAATCTGCTATAGTAGAGAGAGAGACATTAACCTGCTATAGTAGAGAGAGAGAGAGACATTAATCTGCTATAGTAGAGAGAGAGAGAGAGACATTAATCTGCTATAGTAGAGAGAGAGAGAGACATTAACCTGCTGTAGTAGAGAGAGAGACATTAACCTGCTATAGTAGAGAGAGAGAGACATTAACCTGCTGTAGTAGAGAGAGAGACATTAACCTGCTGTAGTAGAGAGAGAGACATTAACCTGCTGTAGTAGAGAGAGAGACATTAACCTGCTGTAGTAGAGAGAGAGACATTAACCATCTGTTGAAGAAAGAGAGACATTAACCTGCTATAGTAGAGAGAGAGACAGACATTAATCTGCTATAGTAGAGAGAGAGAGAGAGACATTAATCTGCTATAGTAGAGAGAGAGAGACATTAATCTGCTATAGTAGAGAGAGAGAGACATTAACCTGCTGTAGTAGAGAGAGACATTAATCTGCTATAGTAGAGAGAGAGAGACATTAACCATCTGTTGAAGAAAGAGAGACATTTACCTGCTGTAGAAGAGAGAGACATTTACCTGCTGTTGTAGAGAGAGAGAGAGAGACATTAACCTGCTATAGTAGAGAGAGAGACATTAATCTGCTATAGTAGAGAGAGAGACATTAACCTGCTGTAGTAGAGAGAGAGACATTAACCTGCTATAGTAGAGAGAGAGAGAGACATTAACCTGCTGTAGTAGAGAGAGAGAGACATTAACCTGCTGTAGTAGAGAGAGAGACATTAACCTGCTGTAGTAGAGAGAGAGACACATTAACCTGCTGTAGTAGAGAGAGAGAGACATTAACCTGCTGTAGTAGAGAGAGAGAGAGACATTAACCTGCTGTAGTAGAGAGAGAGACATTAACCTGCTGTTTTAGAGAGAGAGAGACATTAACCTGCTGTAGTAGAAAGAGAGAGAGACATTAACCTGCTGTAGTAGAGAGAGAGACATTAACCTGCTGTTGTAGAGAGAGACATTAACCTGCTATAGTAGAGAGAGAGAGAGACATTAACCTGCTGTGGTAGAAAGAGAGACATTAACCTGCTGTAGTAGAGAGAGGGAGACATTAACCTGCTGTAGAAGAGAGACATTAACCTGCTGTAGAAGAGAGAGACACATTAACCATCTGTAGAAGAGAGAGACACATTAACCTGCTGTAGAAGAGAGAGAGACATTAACCATCTGTAGAAGAGAGAGAGACATTAACCTGCTGTAACAGAGAGAGAGAGACATTTACCTGCTGTAGAAGAGAGAGACATTAACCTGCTGTAGTAGAGAGAGAGAGACATTAACCTGCTGTAGTAGAGAGAGACATTAACCTGCTATAGTAGAGAGAGACATTAACCTGCTGTGGTAGAAAGAGAGACATTAACCTGCTGTAGTAGAGAGAGAGACATTAACCTGCTGTAGTAGAGAGAGAGAGAGACATTAACCTGCTGTAGTAGAGAGAGAGAGATTAACCTGCTATAGTAGAGAGAGAGAGAGACATTAACCTGCTGTAGTAGAGAGAGAGACATTAACCTGCTGTAGTAGAGAGAGAGACATTAACCTGCTGTAGAAGAGATATAGACATTAACCTGCTGTAGATGAGAGAGACATTAACCTGCTGTAGAAGAGATATAGACATTAACCTGCTGTAGTAGAGAGAGAGACATTAACCTGCTGTAGAAGAGATATAGACATTAACCTGCTGTAGTAGAGAGAGAGAAACATTAACCTGCTGTAGTAGAGAGAGACATGAACCTGCTGTAGTAGAGAGAGAGACATTAACCTGCTGTAGATGAGAGAGAGACATTAATCTGCTATAGTAGAGAGAGAGAGAGACATTAACCTGCTATAGTAGAGAGAGAGACAGACATTAATCTGCTATAGTAGAGAGAGAGACATTAACCTGCTATAGTAGAGAGAGAGACAGACATTAATCTGCTATAGTAGAGAGAGACATTAATCTGCTATAGTAGAGAGAGAGACATTAACCTGCTATAGTAGAGAGAGAGACAGACATTAATCTGCTATAGTAGAGAGAGAGAGAGACATTAATCTGCTATAGTAGAGAGAGAGAGACATTAATCTGCTATAGTAGAGAGAGAGAGAGACATTAACCTGCTATAGTAGAGAGAGAGAGAGACATTAATCTGCTATAGTAGTGAGAGAGAGACATTAACCTGCTGTAGTAGAGAGAGACATTAATCTGCTATAGTAGAGAGAGAGACATTAACCTGCTATAGTAGAGAGAGAGAGAGACATTAATCTGCTATAGTAGAGAGAGAGAGAGAGACATTAATCTGCTATAGTAGAGAGAGAGAGAGACATTAACCTGCTGTAGTAGAGAGAGAGACATTAACCTGCTATAGTAGAGAGAGAGAGACATTAACCTGCTGTAGTAGAGAGAGAGACATTAACCTGCTGTAGTAGAGAGAGAGACATTAACCTGCTGTAGTAGAGAGAGAGACATTAACCTGCTGTAGTAGAGAGAGAGACATTAACCTGCTGTAGTAGAGAGAGAGACATTAACCATCTGTTGAAGAAAGAGAGACATTAACCTGCTATAGTAGAGAGAGAGACAGACATTAATCTGCTATAGTAGAGAGAGAGAGAGAGACATTAATCTGCTATAGTAGAGAGAGAGAGACATTAATCTGCTATAGTAGAGAGAGAGAGACATTAACCTGCTGTAGTAGAGAGAGACATTAATCTGCTATAGTAGAGAGAGAGAGACATTAACCATCTGTTGAAGAAAGAGAGACATTTACCTGCTGTAGAAGAGAGAGAGACATTTACCTGCTGTTGTAGAGAGAGAGAGAGAGACATTAACCTGCTATAGTAGAGAGAGAGACATTAATCTGCTATAGTAGAGAGAGAGACATTAACCTGCTGTAGTAGAGAGAGAGACATTAACCTGCTATAGTAGAGAGAGAGAGAGACATTAACCTGCTGTAGTAGAGAGAGAGAGACATTAACCTGCTGTAGTAGAGAGAGAGACATTAACCTGCTGTAGTAGAGAGAGAGACACATTAACCTGCTGTAGTAGAGAGAGAGAGACATTAACCTGCTGTAGTAGAGAGAGAGAGAGACATTAACCTGCTGTAGTAGAGAGAGAGACATTAACCTGCTGTTTTAGAGAGAGAGAGACATTAACCTGCTGTAGTAGAAAGAGAGAGAGACATTAACCTGCTGTAGTAGAGAGAGAGACATTAACCTGCTGTTGTAGAGAGAGACATTAACCTGCTATAGTAGAGAGAGAGAGAGACATTAACCTGCTGTGGTAGAAAGAGAGACATTAACCTGCTGTAGTAGAGAGAGGGAGACATTAACCTGCTGTAGAAGAGAGACATTAACCTGCTGTAGAAGAGAGAGACACATTAACCATCTGTAGAAGAGAGAGACACATTAACCTGCTGTAGAAGAGAGAGAGACATTAACCATCTGTAGAAGAGAGAGAGACATTAACCTGCTGTAACAGAGAGAGAGAGACATTTACCTGCTGTAGAAGAGAGAGACATTAACCTGCTGTAGTAGAGAGAGAGAGACATTAACCTGCTGTAGTAGAGAGAGACATTAACCTGCTATAGTAGAGAGAGACATTAACCTGCTGTGGTAGAAAGAGAGACATTAACCTGCTGTAGTAGAGAGAGAGAGAGACATTAACCTGCTGTAGTAGAGAGAGAGAGATTAACCTGCTATAGTAGAGAGAGAGAGACATTAACCTGCTGTAGTAGAGAGAGAGACATTAACCTGCTGTAGTAGAGAGAGAGACATTAACCTGCTGTAGAAGAGATATAGACATTAACCTGCTGTAGATGAGAGAGACATTAACCTGCTGTAGAAGAGATATAGACATTAACCTGCTGTAGTAGAGAGAGAGACATTAACCTGCTGTAGAAGAGATATAGACATTAACCTGCTGTAGTAGAGAGAGAGAAACATTAACCTGCTGTAGTAGAGAGAGACATGAACCTGCTGTAGTAGAGAGAGAGACATTAACCTGCTGTAGATGAGAGAGAGACATTAACCTGCTGTAGTGGAGAGAGGGAGACATTAACCTGCTGTAGTAGAGAGAGACATTAACCTGCTGTAGAAGAGAGAGAGAGACATTTACCTGCTGTAGAAGAGAGAGAGACATTAACCTGCTGTAGTAGAGAGAGAGACATTTACCTGCTGTAGAAGAGAGAGAGACGTTAACCTGCTGTAGTAGAGAGAGAGAGAGACATTAACCTGCTGTAGAAGAGAGAGAGACATTAACCTGCTGTAGTAGAGAGAGAGACATTAACCTGCTGTAGTAGAGAGAGAGACATTAACCTGCTGTAGTAGAGTGAGAGACATTTACCTGCTGTAGAAGAGAGAGAGAGAGAGACATTAACCTGCTGTAGTAGAGAGAGAGAGACATTAACCTGCTGTAGAAGAGAGAGAGAGAGACATTAACCTGCTGTAGTAGAGAGAGACATTAACCTGCTGTAGAAGAGAGAGAGAGACATTAACCTGCTCTAGTAGAGAGAGACATTAACCTGCTGTAGTAGAGAGAGAGACATTAACCTGCTGTAGATGAGAGAGACATTAACCTGCTGTAGAAGAGAGAGAGACATTAACCTGCTGTAGAAGAGAGAGAGAGACATTAACCTGCTGTAGTAGAGAGAGAGAGACATTATCCTGCTATAGTAGAGAGAGAGAGACATTAACCTGCTGTAGTAGAGCGAGAGAGAGACATTAACCTGCTGTAGAAGAGAGTGAGAGACATTAATCTGCTGTAGTAGAGAGAGATACATTAATCTGCTGTAGTAGAGAGAGAGATACATTAACCTGCTGTAGTAGAGAGAGAGAGACATTAACCTGCTGTTGTAGAGAGAGAGAGAGACATTAACCTGCTGTAGTAGAGAGAGACATTAATCTGCTGTAGTAGAGAGAGAGACATTAATCTGCTGTAGTAGAGAGAGAGACATTAATCTGCTGTAGTAGAGAGAGAGACATTAACCTGCTGTTGTAGAGAGAGAGAGAGACATTAACCTGCTGTAGTAGAGAGAGACATTAATCTGCTGTAGTAGAGAGAGAGAGAGACATTAATCTGCTGTAGTAGAGAGAGAGAGAGACATTAACCTGCTGTAGTAGAGAGAGAGACATTAACCTGCTGTAGTAGAGAGAGAGACATTAACCTGCTGTAGTAGAGAGAGAGAGAGATTAACCTGCTGTAGTAGAGAGAGAGAGAGATTAACCTGCTGTAGTAGAGAGAGACATTAATCTGCTGTAGTAGAGAGAGAGATTAACCTGCTGTAGTAGAGAGAGAGACATTAATCTGCTGTAGTAGAGAGAGAGACATTAACCTGCTGTAGTAGAGAGAGAGAGACATTAACCTGCTGTAGTAGAGAGAGAGAGAGAGAGACATTAACCTGCTGTAGTAGAGAGAGAGAGACATTAACCTGCTGTAGTAGAGAGAGAGAGATTAACCTGCTGTAGTAGAGAGAGAGACATTAATCTGCTGTAGTAGAGAGAGAGACATTAACCTGCTGTAGTAGAGAGAGAGAGAGACATTAATCTGCTGTAGTAGAGAGAGAGACATTAATCTGCTGTAGTAGAGAGAGAGACATTAATCTGCTGTAGTAGAGAGAGAGACATTAACCTGCTGTAGTAGAGAGAGAGAGACATTAACCTGCTGTAGTAGAGAGAGAGAGACATTAATCTGCTATAGTAGAGAGAGAGAGAGATTAACCTGCTATAGTAGAGAGAGAGAGACATTAATCTGCTATAGTAGAGAGAGAGAGAGACATTAATCTGCTATAGTAGAGAGAGAGAGAGAGATTAATCTGCTATAGTAGAGAGAGAGAGAGACATTAATCTGCTATAGTAGAGAGAGAGAGAGAGACATTAATCTGCTATAGTAGAGAGAGAGAGAGAGAGATTAACCTGCTATAGTAGAGAGAGAGAGAGAGACATTAATCTGCTATAGTAGAGAGAGAGAGAGATTAACCTGCTATAGTAGAGAGAGAGAGACATTAATCTGCTATAGTAGAGAGAGAGAGAGATTAACCTGCTATAGTAGAGAGAGAGAGACATTAATCTGCTATAGTAGAGAGAGAGAGAGAGATTAATCTGCTATAGTAGAGAGAGAGAGAGAGACATTAATCTGCTATAGTAGAGAGAGAGAGAGAGAGATTAACCTGCTATAGTAGAGAGAGAGAGAGAGACATTAATCTGCTATAGTAGAGAGAGAGAGAGAGAGAGATTAACCTGCTACAGTAGAGAGAGAGAGACATTAACCTGCTATAGTAGAGAGAGAGAGAGAGATTAACCTGCTATAGTAGAGAGAGAGAGAGAGAGAGCACAATTAGCACAATTAGACCCAACCAAATCATGAGAAAACAAAAAGATAATTACTTGACACATTGGAAAGAATTAACAAAAAAACAGAGCAAACTAGAATGCTATTTGGCCCTAAACAGAGAGTACACAGCGGCAGAATACCTGACCACTGTGACTGACCCAAAATTAAGGAAAGCTTTGACTATGTACAGACTCAGTGAGCATAGCCTTGCTATTGAGAAAGGCCGCCGTAGGCAGACATGGCTCTCAAGAGAAGACAGGCTATGTGCTCACTGCCCACAAAATGAGGTGGAAACTGAGCTGCACTTCCTAACCTCCTGCCCAATGTATGACCATATTAGAGAGACATATTTCCCTCAGATTACACAGATCCACAAAGAATTCGAAAACAAATCCAAATTTGAAAAACTCCCATATCTACTGGGTGAAATTCCACAGTGTGCCATCACAGCAGCAAGATTTGTGACCTGTTGCCACGAGAAAAGGGCAACCAGTGAAGAACACACACCATTGTAAATACAACCCATATTTATGCTTATTTATTTTATCTTGTGTCCTTTAACCATTTGTACATTGTTAAAACACTGTATATATATATATATATATATATATAATATGACATTTGTAATGTCTTTACTGTTTTGAAACCTCTGTATGTGTAATGTTTACTGTTAATTTTTGTTGTTTTTCACTTTATATTTTCACTTTGTATGTTGTCTACCTCACTTGCTTTGGCAATGTTAACACATGTTTCCCATGCCAATAAAGCCCTTGAATTGAATTGAGAGAGATTAACCTGCTGTAGAAGAGAGAGAGAGAGAGAGATTAACCTGCTGTAGTAGAGAGAGAGAGACATTAACCTGCTGTAGAAGAGAGAGAGACATTAACCTGCTGTAGAAGAGAGAGAGAGAGATTAACCTGCTGTAGTAGAGAGAGAGAGAGACATTAACCTGCTGTAGTAGAGAGAGATAGACATTAATCTGCTGTAGTAGAGAGAGAAACATTAACCTGCTGTAGTAGAGAGAGAGATTAACCTGCTGTAGTAGAGAGAGAGAGAGACATTAACCTGCTGTAGTAGAGAGAGATAGACATTAACCTGCTGTAGAAGAGAGAGACATTAATCTGCTATAGTAGAGAGAGAGAGACATTAACCTACTGTAGTAGAGAGAGAGAGAGAGAGATTAACCTGCTGTAGTAGAGAAAGAGAGAGACATTAACCTGCTATAGTAGAGAGAGAGAGAGAGAC
This sequence comes from Oncorhynchus mykiss, assembly GCF_057628025.1. Lineage (NCBI taxonomy): Eukaryota > Metazoa > Chordata > Actinopteri > Salmoniformes > Salmonidae > Oncorhynchus > Oncorhynchus mykiss. The sequence goes on from NC_143041.1 coordinate 37,342,892, forward strand.
ATTAACCTGCTGTAGTAGAGAGAGGGAGAGATTAACCTGCTGTAGTAGAGAGAGAGAGAGAGATTAACCTGCTGTAGTAGAGAGAGAGAGAGACATTAACCTGCTGTAGTAGAGAGAGAGAGAGATTAACCTGCTGTAGTAGAGAGAGAGAGAGAGAGACATTAACCTGCTGTAGTAGAGAGAGAGAGAGACATTAATCTGCTATAGTAGAGAGAGAGAGACATTAACCTGCTGTAGTAGAGAGAGAGACATTAATCTGCTGTAGTAGAGAGAGAAACATTAACCTGCTGTAGTAGAGAGAGACATTAACCTGCTGTAGTAGAGAGAGAGAGAGACATTAACCTGCTGTAGTAGAGAGAGAGACATTAACCTGCTGTAGTAGAGAGAGAGACATTAATCTGCTGTAGTAGAGAGAGAGACATTAATCTGCTGTTGTAGAGAGAGAGACATTAATCTGCTATAGTAGAGAGAGAGAGATTAATCTGCTGTAGTAGAGAGAGAGAGATTAATCTGCTGTAGTAGAGAGAGAGAGACATTAATCTGCTGTAGTAGAGAGAGAGAGACATTAATCTGCTGTAGTAGAGAGAGAGACATTAATCTGCTGTAGTAGAGAGAGAGAGAGAGAGAGAGAGAGAGAGAGAGAGAGAGAGAGAGAGAGACATTAACCTGCTATAGTAGAGAGAGACATTAATCTGCTATAGTAGAGAGAGACATTAATCTGCTATAGTAGAGAGAGAGAGAGACATTAACCTGCTGTAGTAGAGAGAGAGACATTAATCTGCTATAGTAGAGAGAGACATTAATCTGCTACAGTAGAGAGAGAGACATTAATCTGCTATAGTAGAGAGAGAGAGAGACATTAACCTGCTATAGTAGAGAGAGAGAGACATTAATCTGCTATAGTAGAGAGAGAGAGAGACATTAATCTGCTATAGTAGAGAGAGAGAGACATTAATCTGCTATAGTAGAGAGAGAGAGAGACATTAATCTGCTATAGTATAGAGAGAGAGACATTAACCTGCTGTAGTAGAGAGAGACATTAATCTGCTATAGTAGAGAGAGAGACATTAACCATCTGTTGAAGAAAGAGAGACATTTACCTGCTGTTGTAGAGAGAGAGAGAGAGACATTAATCTGCTATAGTAGAGAGAGAGACATTAACCTGCTATAGTAGAGAGAGAGAGACATTAACCTGCTGTAGTAGAGAGAGAGACATTAATCTGCTATAGTAGAGAGAGACATTAATCTGCTATAGTAGAGAGAGAGACATTAATCTGCTATAGTAGAGAGAGACATTAACCTGCTGTAGTAGAGAGAGAGACATTAATCTGCTATAGTAGAGAGAGACATTAATCTGCTATAGTAGAGAGAGACATTAATCTGCTATAGTAGAGAGAGAGAGAGAGACATTAACCTGCTATAGTAGAGAGAGAGAGACATTAATCTGCTATAGTAGAGAGAGAGAGAGAGACATTAACCTGCTATAGTAGAGAGAGAGACAGACATTAATCTGCTATAGTAGAGAGAGAGAGAGAGACATGAATCTGCTATAGTAGAGAGAGAGAGAGACATTAACCTGCTATAGTAGAGAGAGAGAGACATTAACCTGCTGTAGTAGAGAGAGACATTAATCTGCTATAGTAGAGAGAGAGACATTAACCATCTGTTGAAGAAAGAGAGACAACCTGCTGTAGAAGAGAGAGAGAGAGACATTTACCTGCTGTTGTAGAGAGAGAGAGACATTAATCTGCTATAGTAGAGAGAGAGACAGACATTAATCTGCTATAGTAGAGAGAGACATTAATCTGCTATAGTAGAGAGAGAGAGAGACATTAACCTGCTATAGTAGAGAGAGAGACAGACATTCTCTCTACTATAGCAGATTAATGTCTGTCTCTCTCTCTACTATAGCAGGTTAATGTCTCTCTCTCTCTCTACTATAGCAGATTAGAGACAGACATTAATCTGCTATAGTAGAGAGAGAGAGAGACATTAATCTGCTATAGTAGAGAGAGAGAGAGAGAGAGACATTAACCTGCTATAGTAGAGAGAGAGAGACATTAATCTGCTATAGTAGTGAGAGAGAGACATTAACCTGCTGTAGTAGAGAGAGACATTAATCTGCTATAGTAGAGAGAGAGAGAGACATTAACCTGCTATAGTAGAGAGAGAGAGAGACATTAATCTGCTATAGTAGAGAGAGAGAGAGAGACATTAATCTGCTATAGTAGAGAGAGAGAGAGAGACATTAACCTGCTGTAGTAGAGAGAGAGACATTAACCTGCTATAGTAGAGAGAGAGAGACATTAACCTGCTGTAGTAGAGAGAGAGACATTAACCTGCTGTAGTAGAGAGAGAGACATTAACCTGCTGTAGTAGAGAGAGAGACATTAACCTGCTGTAGTAGAGAGAGAGACATTAACCTGCTGTAGTAGAGAGAGAGACATTAACCATCTGTTGAAGAAAGAGAGACATTAACCTGCTATAGTAGAGAGAGAGACAGACATTAATCTGCTATATTAGAGAGAGAGAGAGAGAGAGACATTAATCTGCTATAGTAGAGAGAGAGAGACATTAATCTGCTATAGTAGAGAGAGAGAGACATTAACCATCTGTTGAAGAAAGAGAGACATTTACCTGCTGTAGAAGAGAGAGAGACATTTACCTGCTGTTGTAGAGAGAGAGAGAGAGAGACATTAACCTGCTATAGTAGAGAGAGAGAGAGACATTAACCTGCTGTAGTAGAGAGAGAGAGACATTAACCTGCTGTAGTAGAGAGAGAGACATTAACCTGCTGTAGTAGAGAGAGAGACACATTAACCTGCTGTAGTAGAGAGAGAGAGAGACATTAACCTGCTGTAGTAGAGAGAGAGAGAGACATTAACCTGCTGTAGTAGAGAGAGAGACATTAACCTGCTGTTTTAGAGAGAGAGAGACATTAACCTGCTGTAGTAGAAAGAGAGAGAGACATTAACCTGCTGTAGTAGAGAGAGAGACATTAACCTGCTGTTGTAGAGAGACATTAACCTGCTATAGTAGAGAGAGAGAGAGACATTAACCTGCTGTGGTAGAAAGAGAGACATTAACCTGCTGTAGTAGAGAGAGGGAGACATTAACCTGCTGTAGAAGAGAGACATTAACCTGCTGTAGAAGAGAGAGACACATTAACCATCTGTAGAAGAGAGAGACACATTAACCTGCTGTAGAAGAGAGAGAGACATTAACCATCTGTAGAAGAGAGAGAGACATTAACCTGCTGTAACAGAGAGAGAGAGACATTTACCTGCTGTAGAAGAGAGAGACATTAACCTGCTGTAGTAGAGAGAGAGAGACATTAACCTGCTGTAGTAGAGAGAGACATTAACCTGCTATAGTAGAGAGAGACATTAACCTGCTGTGGTAGAAAGAGAGACATTAACCTGCTGTAGTAGAGAGAGAGACATTAACCTGCTGTAGTAGAGAGAGAGAGAGAGACATTAACCTGCTGTAGTAGAGAGAGAGAGATTAACCTGCTATAGTAGAGAGAGAGAGAGACATTAACCTGCTGTAGTAGAGAGAGAGACATTAACCTGCTGTAGATGAGAGAGACATTAACCTGCTGTAGAAGAGATATAGACATTAACCTGCTGTAGTAGAGAGAGACATTAACCTGCTGTAGAAGAGATATAGACATTAACCTGCTGTAGTAGAGAGAGAGAAACATTAACCTGCTGTAGTAGAGAGAGACATGAACCTGCTGTAGTAGAGAGAGAGACATTAACCTGCTGTAGATGAGAGAGAGACATTAACCTGCTGTAGAAGAGATATAGACATTAACCTGCTGTAGTGGAGAGAGGGAGACATTAACCTGCTGTAGTAGAGAGAGACATTAACCTGCTGTAGAAGAGAGAGAGAGACATTTACCTGCTGTAGAAGAGAGAGAGACATTAACCTGCTGTAGTAGAGAGAGAGACATTTACCTGCTGTAGAAGAGAGAGAGACGTTAACCTGCTGTAGTAGAGAGAGAGAGAGACATTAACCTGCTGTAGAAGAGAGAGAGACATTAACCTGCTGTAGTAGAGAGAGAGACATTAACCTGCTGTAGTAGAGAGAGAGACATTAACCTGCTGTAGTAGAGTGAGAGACATTTACCTGCTGTAGAAGAGAGAGAGAGAGAGAGAGACATTAACCTGCTGTAGTAGAGAGAGAGAGACATTAACCTGCTGTAGAAGAGAGAGAGAGAGAGAGACATTAACCTGCTGTAGTAGAGAGACATTAACCTGCTGTAGAAGAGAGAGAGAGACATTAACCTGCTCTAGTAGAGAGAGACATTAACCTGCTGTAGAAGAGAGAGAGACATTAACCTGCTGTAGAAGAGAGAGAGAGACATTAACCTGCTGTAGTAGAGAGAGAGAGACATTATCCTGCTATAGTAGAGAGAGAGAGACATTAACCTGCTGTAGTAGAGAGAGAGAGAGACATTAACCTGCTGTAGAAGAGAGAGAGAGACATTAATCTGCTGTAGTAGAGAGAGATACATTAATCTGCTGTAGTAGAGAGAGAGATACATTAACCTGCTGTTGTAGAGAGAGAGAGACATTAATCTGCTGTAGTAGAGAGAGAGAGACATTAACCTGCTGTAGAAGAGAGAGAGAGAGAGAGACATTAACCTGCTGTAGTAGAGAGAGACATTAACCTGCTGTAGAAGAGAGAGAGAGACATTAACCTGCTCTAGTAGAGAGAGACATTAACCTGCTGTAGTAGAGAGAGAGACATTAACCTGCTGTAGATGAGAGAGACATTAACCTGCTGTAGAAGAGAGAGAGACATTAACCTGCTGTAGAAGAGAGAGAGAGACATTAACCTGCTGTAGTAGAGAGAGAGAGACATTATCCTGCTATAGTAGAGAGAGAGAGACATTAACCTGCTGTAGTAGAGAGAGAGAGAGACATTAACCTGCTGTAGAAGAGAGAGAGAGACATTAATCTGCTGTAGTAGAGAGAGATACATTAATCTGCTGTAGTAGAGAGAGAGATACATTAACCTGCTGTAGTAGAGAGAGAGAGACATTAACCTGCTGTTGTAGAGAGAGAGAGAGACATTAACCTGCTGTAGTAGAGAGAGACATTAATCTGCTGTAGTAGAGAGAGAGACATTAATCTGCTGTAGTAGAGAGAGAGACATTAATCTGCTGTAGTAGAGAGAGAGACATTAACCTGCTGTTGTAGAGAGAGAGAGAGACATTAACCTGCTGTAGTAGAGAGAGACATTAACCTGCTGTAGTAGAGAGAGAGACATTAATCTGCTGTAGTAGAGAGAGAGAGACATTAACCTGCTGTAGTAGAGAGAGAGACATTAACCTGCTGTAGTAGAGAGAGAGACATTAACCTGCTGTAGTAGAGAGAGAGACATTAACCTGCTGTAGTAGAGAGAGAGACATTAACCTGCTGTAGTAGAGAGAGAGAGAGATTAACCTGCTGTAGTAGAGAGAGACATTAATCTGCTGTAGTAGAGAGAGAGATTAACCTGCTGTAGTAGAGAGAGAGACATTAATCTGCTGTAGTAGAGAGAGAGACATTAACCTGCTGTAGTAGAGAGAGAGAGACATTAACCTGCTGTAGTAGAGAGAGAGAGAGAGAGACATTAACCTGCTGTAGTAGAGAGAGAGAGACATTAACCTGCTGTAGTAGAGAGAGAGAGATTAACCTGCTGTAGTAGAGAGAGAGACATTAATCTGCTGTAGTAGAGAGAGAGACATTAACCTGCTGTAGTAGAGAGAGAGACATTAACCTGCTGTAGTAGAGAGAGAGAGAGACATTAATCTGCTGTAGTAGAGAGAGAGACATTAATCTGCTGTAGTAGAGAGAGAGACATTAACCTGCTGTAGTAGAGAGAGAGAGACATTAACCTGCTGTAGTAGAGAGAGAGAGAGACATTAATCTGCTGTAGTAGAGAGAGATACATTAATCTGCTGTAGTAGAGAGAGAGAGAGAGAGAGACATTAATCTGCTGTAGTAGAGAGAGAGAGAGACATTAATCTGCTGTAGTAGAGAGAGAGAGATACATTAACCTGCTGTAGTAGAGAGAGAGACATTAATCTGCTGTAGTAGAGAGAGAGAGACATTAACCTGCTGTAGTAGAGAGAGATACATTAACCTGCTGTAGTAGAGTGAGAGACATTAACCTGCTGTAGTAGAGTGAGAGACATTTACCTGCTGTAGAAGAGAGAGAGAGAGAGAGATAGAGACATACGACATTATAAAATCCATGTACACAAACAAGTGTGCGGTTAAAATTGGCAAAAAACACACATTTCTTCACACAGGGTCGTGGGGTTAGACAGGGATGCAGTTTAAGCCCCACCCTCTTCAACATATATATCAACGAATTGGCGCGGGCACTAGAAAAGTCTGCAGCACCCGGCCTCCCCCTGCTAGAATCCGAAGTCAAATGTCTGCTGTTTGCCGATGATCTGGTGCTTCTGTCACCAACCAAGGAGGGCCTACAGCAGCACCTAGATCTTATGCACAGATTCTGTCAGACCTGGGCCCTGACAGTAAATCTCAGTAAGACCAAAATAATGGTGTTCCAAAAAAGGTCCAGTCACCAGGACCACAAATACAAATTCAATCTAGACACTGTTGCCCTAGAGCACACAATAAACTATACATACCTTGGCCTAAACATCAGCGCCACAGGTAACTTCCACAAAGCTGTGAACGATCTGAGAGACAAGGCAAGAAGGGCATTCTATGCCATCAAAAGAAACATAAATTTCAACATACCAATTAGGATTTGGCTAAAAATACTTGAATCAGTCATAGAGCCCATTGCCCTTTATGGTTGTGAGGTCTGGGGTCCGCTCACCAACCAAGACTTCACAAAATGGGACAAACACCAAATTGAGACTCTGCACGCAGAATTCTGCAAAAATATCCTCCGTGTACAACGTAGAACACCAAATAATGCATGCAGAGCAGAATTAGGCCGATACCCACTAATTATCAAAATCCAGAAAAGAGCCGTTAAATTCTACAACCACCTAAAAGGAAGTGATTCACAAACCTTCCATAACAAAGCCATCACCTACAGAGAGATGAACCTGGAGAAGAGTCCCCTAAGCAAGCTGGTCCTGGGGCTCTGTTCACAAACACAAACACACCCTACAGAGCCCCAGGACAACAGCACAATTAGACCCAACCAAATCATGAGAAAACAAAAAGATAATTACTTGACACATTGGAAAGAATTAACAAAAAAACAGAGCAAACTAGAATGCTATTTGGCCCTAAACAGAGAGTACACAGCGGCAGAATACCTGACCACTGTGACTGACCCAAAATTAAGGAAAGCTTTGACTATGTACAGACTCAGTGAGCATAGCCTTGCTATTGAGAAAGGCCGCCGTAGGCAGACATGGCTCTCAAGAGAAGACAGGCTATGTGCTCACTGCCCACAAAATGAGGTGGAAACTGAGCTGCACTTCCTAACCTCCTGCCCAATGTATGACCATATTAGAGAGACATATTTCCCTCAGATTACACAGATCCACAAAGAATTCGAAAACAAATCCAAATTTGAAAAACTCCCATATCTACTGGGTGAAATTCCACAGTGTGCCATCACAGCAGCAAGATTTGTGACCTGTTGCCACGAGAAAAGGGCAACCAGTGAAGAACACACACCATTGTAAATACAACCCATATTTATGCTTATTTATTTTATCTTGTGTCCTTTAACCATTTGTACATTGTTAAAACACTGTATATATATATATATATATATATATATATATAATATGACATTTGTAATGTCTTTACTGTTTTGAAACCTCTGTATGTGTAATGTTTACTGTTAATTTTTGTTGTTTTTCACTTTATATTTTCACTTTGTATGTTGTCTACCTCACTTGCTTTGGCAATGTTAACACATGTTTCCCATGCCAATAAAGCCCTTGAATTGAATTGAATAGAGACATTAACCTGCTGTAGTAGAGAGAGAGAGACATTAACCTGCTGTAGTAGAGAGAGAGAGACATTAACCTGCTGTAGAAGAGAGAGAGAGAGAGAGAGAGACATTAACCTGCTATAGAAGAGAGAGAGAGAGAGAGAGACATTAACCTGCTATAGTAGAGAAAGAGAGACATTAACCTGCTGTAGTAGAGAGAGACATTAACCTGCTGTAGAAGAGAGAGAGAGACATTAACCTGCTCTAGTAGAGAGAGACATTAACCTGCTGTAGTAGAGAGAGAGACATTAACCTGCTGTAGAAGAGAGAGAGAGACATTAACCTGCTGTAGAAGAGAGAGAGAGACATTAACCTGCTGTAGTAGAGACATTAACCTGCTGTAGAAGAGAGAGAGACATTAACCTGCTGTAGAAGAGAGAGAGACATTAACCTTCTGTAGTAGAGAGAGAGACATTAACCTGCTGTAGAAGAGAGAGAGACATTAACCTGCTGTAGGAGAGAGAGAGACATTAACCTGCTGTAGAAGAGAGAGAGAGACATTAACCTGCTGTAGTAGAGAGAGAGACATTAACCTGCTGTAGTAGAGAGAGAGACATTAACCTGCTGTAGATGAGAGAGAGACATTAACCTGCTGTAGATGAGAGAGAGAGACATTAACCTTCTGTAGAAGAGAGAGAGACATTAACCTGCTGTAGTAGAGAGAGAGACATTAACCTGCTGTAATAGAGAGAGAGACATTAACCTGCTGTAGTAGAGAGAGAGACATTAACCTGCTGTAGATGAGAGAGAGAGAGACATTAACCTGCTGTAGTAGAGAGAGAGAGACATTAACCTGCTGTGGTAGAGAGAGAGATACATTAACCTGCTGTAGTAGAGAGAGAGAGATACATTAACCTGCTGTAGTATAAGAGAGAGAGACATTAACCTGCTGTAGTAGAGAGAGAGACATTAACCTGCTGTAGTAGAGAGAGAGACATTAACCTGCTGTAGTAGAGAGAGAGACATTAATCTGCTGTAGTAGAGAGAGAGACATTAACCTGCTGTAGATGAGAGAGAGAGAGACATTAACCTGCTGTAGTAGAGAGAGAGAGACATTAACCTGCTGTGGTAGAGAGAGAGATACATTAACCTGCTGTAGTAGAGAGAGAGAGATACATTAACCTGCTGTAGTATAAGAGAGAGAGACATTAACCTGCTGTAGTAGAGAGAGAGACATTAACCTGCTGTAGTAGAAGAGAGAGACATTAACCTGCTGTACTAGAAGAGAGAGACATTAACCTGCTGTACTAGAAGAGAGAGACATTAACCTGCTGTAGTAGAGAGAGAGAGAGATTAACCTGCTGTAGTAGAGAGAGACATTACCTGCTTATGTAGAGAGAGAGAGACATTAACCTGCTATAGTAGAGAGAGAGAGACATTAACCTGCTGTAGTAGAGAGAGAGAGAGATTAACCTGCTATAGGAGAGAGAGAGAGAGAGAGACATTGACCTGCTATAGTAGAGAGAGAGAGAGATTAACCTGCTATAGTAGAGAGAGAGAGAGAGACATTAACCTGCTATAGTAGAGAGAGAGAGAGAGAGAGACATTAACCTGCTGTAGTAGAGAGAGAGAGATTAACCTGCTGTAGTAGAGAGAGACATTAACCTGCTGTAGTAGAGAGAGAGATATTAACCTGCTGTAGTAGAGAGAGACATTAACCTGCTGTAGTAGAGAGAGAGATATTAACCTGCTGTAGTAGAGAGAGAGAGAGAGAGACATTAACCTGCTATAGTAGAGAGAGAGAGAAGTGAAGAACACACACCATTGTAAATACAACCCATATTTATGCTTATTTATTTTATCTTGTGTCCTTCACCATTTGTACATTGTTAAAACACTGTATATATAATATGACATTTGTAATGTCTTTATTGTTTTGAAACTTCTGTATGTGTAATGTTTACTGTTAATTTTTTATTGTTTTTCACTTTATATATTCACTTTATATTTTATCTACCTCACTTGCTTTGGCAATGTTAACATATGTTTCCCATGCCAATAAAGCCCTTGAATTGAATTCAATTGAATTGAGAGACATTAACCTGCTGTCGTAGAGAGAGACATGAACCTGCTGTCGTAGAGAGAGAGAGATATTAACCTGCTGTAGTAGAGAGAGAGACATTAAACTGCTGTAGTAGAGAGAGACATTAAACTGCTGTAGTAGAGAGAGAGACATTGACCTGCTGTAGTAGAGAGAGAGAGACATTAACCTGCTGTAGTAGAGAGAGAGAGAGACATTAACCTGCTGTAGTAGAGAGAGAGAGAGACATTAACCTGCTGTAGTAGAGAGAGAGAGAGAGATTAACCTGCTGTAGTAGAGAGAGAGAGAGAGATTAACCTGCTGTAGTAGAGAGAGAGAGAGACATTAACCTGCTGTAGTAGAGAGAGACATTAACCTGCTGTAGTAGCGAGAGAGAGATTAACCTGCTGTAGTAGAGAGAGAGAGACATTAACCTGCTGTAGTAGCGAGAGAGAGATTAACCTGCTATATTAGAGAGAGAGAGACATTAACCTGCTGTAGTAGAGAGAGAGAGAGAGAGACATTAACCTGCTGGAGTAGAGAGAGAGAGATTTTAACCTGCTGGAGTAGAGAGAGTGAGATATTAACCTGCTGGAGTAGAGAGAGTGAGATATTAACCTGCTGGAGTAGAGAGAGTGAGATATTAACCTGCTGGAGTAGAGAGAGAGACATTAACCTGCTGTGGAAGAGAGAGAGAGACATTAACCTGCTGTAGTAGAGAGAGAGACACATTAACCTGCTGTAGTAGAGAGAGAGAGACATTAACCTGCTGTAGTAGAGAGAGAGAGACATTAACCTGCTGTAGTAGAGAGAGAGAGACATTAACCTGCTGTAGTAGAGAGAGAGAGACATTAACCTGCTGTAGTAGAGAGAGAGAGACATTAACCTGCTGGAGTAGAGAGAGAGAGACATTAACCTGCTGGAGTAGAGAGAGAGAGACATTAACCTGCTGGAGTAGAGAGAGAGAGAGACATTAACCTGCTGGAGTAGAGAGAGTGAGATTTTAACCTGCTGGAGTAGAGAGAGTGAGATATTAACCTGCTGGAGTAGAGAGAGAGACATTAACCTGCTGTAGTAGAGAGAGAGAGACATTAACCTGCTGTAGTAGAGAGAGAGACATTAACCTGCTGTAGTAGCGAGAGAGAGATTAACCTGCTATATTAGAGAGAGAGAGACATTAACCTGCTGTAGTAGAGAGAGAGAGAGAGAGACATTAACCTGCTGGAGTAGAGAGAGAGAGATTTTAACCTGCTGGAGTAGAGAGAGTGAGATATTAACCTGCTGGAGTAGAGAGAGTGAGATATTAACCTGCTGGAGTAGAGAGAGTGAGATATTAACCTGCTGGAGTAGAGAGAGAGACATTAACCTGCTGTGGAAGAGAGAGAGAGACATTAACCTGCTGTAGTAGAGAGAGAGACACATTAACCTGCTGTAGTAGAGAGAGAGAGACATTAACCTGCTGTAGTAGAGAGAGAGAGACATTAACCTGCTGTAGTAGAGAGAGAGAGACATTAACCTGCTGTAGTAGAGAGAGAGAGACATTAACCTGCTGTAGTAGAGAGAGAGAGACATTAACCTGCTGGAGTAGAGAGAGAGAGACATTAACCTGCTGGAGTAGAGAGAGAGAGACATTAACCTGCTGGAGTAGAGAGAGAGAGAGACATTAACCTGCTGGAGTAGAGAGAGTGAGATTTTAACCTGCTGGAGTAGAGAGAGTGAGATATTAACCTGCTGGAGTAGAGAGAGAGACATTAACCTGCTGTAGTAGAGAGAGAGAGACATTAACCTGCTGTAGTAGAGAGAGAGACACATTAACCTGCTGTAGTAGAGAGAGAGAGACATTAACCTGCTGTAGTAGAGAGAGAGACATTAACCTGCTGTAGTAGAGAGAGAGAGACATTAACCTGCTGTAGTACAGAGAGAGAGAGATATTAACCTGCTGTAGTAGAGAGAGAGAGACATTAACCTGCTGTAGTAGAGATATACATTAACCTGCTGTAGTAGAGAGAGAGAGACATTAACCTGCTGTAGTAGAGAGAGAGAGATATTAACCTGCTGTAGTAGAGAGAGAGACATTAACCTGCTGTAGTAGAGAGAGAGACATTAACCTGCTGTAGTAGAGAGAGAGACATTAACCTGCTGTTGTAGAGAGAGAGGCATGAACCTGCTGTAGTAGAGAGAGAGAGACATTAACCTGCTGTAGTAGAGAGAGAGAGATATTAACCTGCTGTAGTAGAGAGAGAGAGACATTAACCTGCTGTAGTAGAGAGAGAGGCATGAACCTGCTGTAGTAGAGAGAGGCATGAACCTGCTGTCGTAGAGAGAGAGACATGAACCTGCTGTCGTAGAGAGAGAGACATTAACCTGCTGTAGTAGAGAGACATTAACCTGCTATATTAGAGAGAGAGAGATATTAACCTGCTGTAGTAGAGAGAGAGAGAGACATTAACCTGCTGTAGTAGAGAGAGAGAGACATTAACCTGCTGTAGTAGAGAGAGAGATATTAACCTGCTGTAGTAGAGAGAGAGAGATATTAACCTGCTGTAGTAGAGAGAGAGAGACATTAACCTGCTGTAGTAGAGAGAGAGAGATATTAACCTGCTGTAGTAGAGAGTGACATGAACCTGCTGTCGTAGAGAGAGAGACATTAACCTGCTGTAGTAGAGAGGCATGAACCTGCAGTCGTAGAGAGAGAGACATGAACCTGCTGTCGTAGAGAGAGACATTAACCTGCTGTAGTAGAGAGAGACATTAACCTGCTGTAGTAGAGAGAGAGAGAGAGAGAGAGAGAGAGACATTAACCTGCTGTAGTAGAGAGAGAGAGATATTAACCTGCTGTAGTAGAGAGAGACATTAAACTGCTGTAGTAGAGAGAGAGACATTAAACTGCTGTAGTAGAGAGAGAGAGAGAGAGAGAGACATTAACCTGCTGTAATAGAGAGAGAGACATTAACCTGCTATAGTAGAGAGAGAGAGAGAGAGAGAGAGAGAGAGAGACATTAACCTGCTATAGTAGAGAGAGAGAGAGAGAGAGAGACATTAACCTGCTGTAGTAGAGAGAGAGAGATATTAACCTGCTGTAGTAGAGAGAGACATTAAACTGCTGTAGTAGAGAGAGAGACATTAACCTGCTGTAGGAGAGAGAGAGAGACATTAACCTGCTGTAGGAGAGAGAGACATTAACCTGCTGTAGGAGAGAGAGAGAGAGAGAGATTAACCTAATGTAGTAGAGAGAGAGAGAGAGAGAGAGAGAGATGAACCTGCTGTAGTAGAGACATTAACCTGCTTATGTAGAGAGAGAGAGACATTAACCTGCTTATGTAGAGAGAGAGAGACATTAACCTGCTATTGTAGAGAGAGAGAGAGCGACATTAACCTGCTATAGTAGAGAGAGAGAGAGAGACATTGTAAATACAACCCATAATTATGCTTATTTATTTTATATTGTGTACTTCACCATTAACCTGCTGGATTGGAGAGAGAGACATTAACCTGCTGGAGTAGAGAGAGACATTAACCTGCTGTAGTAGAGAGAGAGACATTAACCTGCTGTAGTAGAGAGAGAGAGAGACATTAACCTGCTGTAGTAGAGAGAGAGAGAGACATTAACCTGCTGTAGTAGAGAGAGAGAGAGACATTAACCTGCTGTAGTAGAGAGAGAGAGATACATTAACCTGCTGTAGTAGAGAGAGAGAGATACATTAACCTGCTGTAGTAGAGAGAGAGAGATACATTAACCTGCTGTAGTAGAGAGAGAGAGACATTAACCTGCTGTAGTAGAGAGAGAGAGACATTAACCTGCTGTAGTAGAGAGAGAGAGAGACATTAACCTGCTGTAGTAGAGAGAGAGAGAGACATTAACCTGCTGTAGTAGAGAGAGAGAGAGAGACATTAACCTGCTGTAGTAGAGAGAGAGAGAGAGAGACATTAACCTGCTGTAGTAGAGAGAGAGAGAGAGACATTAACCTGCTGTAGTAGAGAGAGAGAGATACATTAACCTGCTGTAGTAGAGAGAGAGAGAGACATTAACCTGCTGTAGTAGAGAGAGATACATTAACCTGCTGTAGTAGAGAGAGAGAGAGACATTAACCTGCTGTAGTAGAGAGAGATACATGAACCTGCTGTAGTAGAGAGAGAGAGAGACATTAACCTGCTGTAGTAGAGAGAGAGAGATTAACCTGCTGTAGTAGAGAGAGAGAGAGATTAACCTGCTGTAGTAGAGAGAGAGAGAGATTAACCTGCTGTAGTAGAGAGAGAGAGATTAACCTGCTGTAGTAGAGAGAGAGAGACATTAACCTGCTGTAGTAGAAGAGAGAGACATTAACCTGCTGTAGTAGAGAGAGAGACATTAACCTGCTGTAGTAGAGAGAGAGACATTAACCTGCTGTAGTAGAGAGAGAGAGACATTAACCTGCTGTAGTAGAAAGAGAGACATTAACCTGCTGTAGTAGAGAGAGAGATACATTAACCTGCTGTAGTAGAGAGAGAGAGATACATTAACCTGCTGTAGTAGAGAGAGAGAGAGATTAACCTGCTGTAGTAGAGAGAGAGAGACATTAACCTGCTGTAGTAGAGAGAGAGAGACATTAACCTGCTGTAGAAGAGAGAGAGACATTAACCTGCTGTAGTAGAGAGAGAGATACATTAACCTGCTGTAGTAGAGAGAGAGAGATACATTAACCTGCTGTAGTAGAGAGAGAGAGAGATTAACCTGCTGTAATAGAGAGAGAGACATTAACCTGCTGTAGTAGAGAGAGAGAGACATTAACCTGCTGTAGAAGAGAGAGAGACATTAACCTGCTGTAATAGAGAGAGACATTAACCTGCTATATTAGAGAGAGAGAGAGAGAGACATTAACCTGCTGGAGTAGAGAGAGAGAGAGACATTAACCTGCTGGAGTAGAGAGAGAGAGATACATTAACCTGCTGTAGTAGAGAGAGAGAGAGATTAACCTGCTGTAGTAGAAAGAGAGAGACATTAACCTGCTGTAGTAGAAGAGAGAGACATTAACCTGCTGTAGTAGAAGAGAGAGACATTAACCTGCTGTAGTAGAGAGAGAGACATTAACATGCTGTAGTAGAGAGAGACATTAACCTGCTGTAGTAGAGAGAGAGACATTAATCTGCTGTAGAAGAGAGAGAGACATTAACCTGCTGTAGTAGAGAGAGAGAGACATTAACCTGCTGTAGAAGAGAGAGAGAGATTAACCTGCTGTAGTAGAGAGAGAGACATTAACCTGCTGTAGAAGAGAGAGAGACATTAACCTGCTGTAGTAGAGAGAGAGAGACATTAACCTGCTGTAGAAGAGAGAGAGAGATTAATCTGCTGTAGAAGAGAGAGAGACATTAACCTGCTGTAGTAGAGAGAGAGAGACATTAACCTGCTATAGTAGAGAGAGAGAGACTTTAACCTGCTGTAGTAGAGAGAGAGAGACATTAACCTGCTGTAGAAGAGAGAGAGAGACATTAACCTGCTATAGTAGAGAGAGAGAGACATTAACCTGCTGTAGAAGAGAGAGAGAGACATTAACCTGCTGTAGTAGAGAGAGAGAGAGACATTAACCTGCTGTAGTAGAGAGAGAGAGACATTAACCTGCTGTAGTAGAGAGAGAGAGACATTAACCTGCTGTAGTAGAGAGAGAGAGACATTAACCTGCTGTAGAAGAGAGAGAGACATTAACCTGCTATAGTAGAGAGAGAGAGAGACATTAACCTGCTATAGTAGAGAGAGAGAGAGATTAACCTGCTGTAATAGAGAGAGAGACATTAACCTGCTGTAGTAGAGAGAGAGAGACATTAACCTGCTGTAGAAGAGAGAGAGACATTAACCTGCTGTAATAGAGAGAGACATTAACCTGCTATATTAGAGAGAGAGAGAGAGAGACATTAACCTGCTGGAGTAGAGAGAGAGAGAGAGAGAGAGACATTACACTGCTGTAATAGAGGGAGAGAGACACTAACCTGCTGTAGGAGAGAGAGAGAGAGACATTAACCTGTTATAGTAGAGAGAGAGAGAGAGAGAGAGAGAGAGAGAGAGAGAGAGAGACATTAACCTGCTGTAGTAGAGAGAGAGACATTAACCTGCTATATTAGAGAGAGAGAGAGAGAGAGAGACATTAACCTGCTGGAGTAGAGAGAGAGATAGACATTAACCTGCTGGAGTAGAGAGAGTGAGATTTTAACCTGCTGGAGTAGAGAGAGAGACATTAACATGCTGTAGTATAGAGAGAGACATTAACCTGCTGTAGAAGAGAGAGAGACATTAACCTGCTGTAGTAGAGAGCGAGACATTAACCTGCTGTAGTAGAGAGAGAGACAATAACCTTCTGTAGGAGAGAGAGAGAGAGAGATTAACCTAATGTAGTAGAGAGAGAGAGAGAGAGAGAGAGATGAACCTGCTGTAGTAGAGACATTAACCTGCTTATGTAGAGAGAGAGAGAGCGACATTAACCTGCTATAGTAGAGAGAGAGAGAGAAGTGAAGAACACACAGCATTGTAAATACAACCCATAAATTATGCTTATTTATTTTATATTGTGTCCTTCACCATTAACCTGCTGGATTGGAGAGAGAGACATTAACCTGCTGGATTGGAGAGAGAGACATTCACCTGCTGGAGTAGAGAGAGACATTAACCTGCTGTAGTAGAGAGAGAGACATTACCTGCTTATGTAGAGAGAGAGAGAGACATTAACCTGCTGTAGTAGAGAGAGAGACATTAACCTGCTGTAGAAGAGAGAGAGACATTAACCTGCTGTAGTAGAGAGAGAGAGACATTAACCTGCTGTAGAAGAGAGAGAGAGATTAATCTGCTGTAGAAGAGAGAGAGACATTAACCTGCTGTAGTAGAGAGAGAGAGACATTAACCTGCTATAGTAGAGAGAGAGAGACTTTAACCTGCTGTAGTAGAGAGAGAGAGACATTAACCTGCTGTAGAAGAGAGAGAGAGACATTAACCTGCTATAGTAGAGAGAGAGAGACATTAACCTGCTGTAGAAGAGAGAGAGAGACATTAACCTGCTGTAGTAGAGAGAGAGAGAGACATTAACCTGCTGTAGTAGAGAGAGAGAGACATTAACCTGCTGTAGTAGAGAGAGAGAGACATTAACCTGCTGTAGTAGAGAGAGAGAGACATTAACCTGCTGTAGTAGAGAGAGAGAGACATTAACCTGCTATAGTAGAGAGAGAGAGACATTAACCTGCTATAGTAGAGAGAGAGAGAGACATTAACCTGCTATAGTAGAGAGAGAGATTAACCTGCTGTAATAGAGAGAGAGACATTAACCTGCTGTAGTAGAGAGAGAGAGACATTAACCTGCTGTAGAAGAGAGAGAGACATTAACCTGCTGTAATAGAGAGAGACATTAACCTGCTATATTAGCGAGAGAGAGACATTAACCTGCTGGAGTAGAGAGAGAGAGAGACATTAACCTGCTGGAGTAGAGAGAGAGAGATACATTAACCTGCTGTAGTAGAGAGAGAGAGAGATTAACCTGCTGTAGTAGAGAGAGAGAGAGACATTAACCTGCTGTAGTAGAAAGAGAGAGACATTAACCTGCTGTAGTAGAAGAGAGAGACATTAACCTGCTGTAGTAGAAGAGAGAGACATTAACCTGCTGTAGTAGAGAGAGAGACATTAACATGCTGTAGTAGAGAGAGACATTAACCTGCTGTAGTAGAGAGAGAGACATTAATCTGCTGTAGAAGAGAGAGAGACATTAACCTGCTGTAGTAGAGAGAGAGAGACATTAACCTGCTGTAGAAGAGAGAGAGAGATTAACCTGCTGTAGTAGAGAGAGAGACATTAACCTGCTGTAGAAGAGAGAGAGACATTAACCTGCTGTAGTAGAGAGAGAGAGACATTAACCTGCTGTAGAAGAGAGAGAGAGATTAATCTGCTGTAGAAGAGAGAGAGACATTAACCTGCTGTAGTAGAGAGAGAGAGACATTAACCTGCTATAGTAGAGAGAGAGAGACTTTAACCTGCTGTAGTAGAGAGAGAGAGACATTAACCTGCTGTAGAAGAGAGAGAGAGACATTAACCTGCTATAGTAGAGAGAGAGAGACATTAACCTGCTGTAGAAGAGAGAGAGAGACATTAACCTGCTGTAGTAGAGAGAGAGAGAGACATTAACCTGCTGTAGTAGAGAGAGAGAGACATTAACCTGCTGTAGTAGAGAGAGAGAGACATTAACCTGCTGTAGTAGAGAGAGAGAGACATTAACCTGCTGTAGAAGAGAGAGAGACATTAACCTGCTATAGTAGAGAGAGAGAGAGACATTAACCTGCTATAGTAGAGAGAGAGAGAGATTAACCTGCTGTAATAGAGAGAGAGACATTAACCTGCTGTAGTAGAGAGAGAGAGACATTAACCTGCTGTAGAAGAGAGAGAGACATTAACCTGCTGTAATAGAGAGAGACATTAACCTGCTATATTAGAGAGAGAGAGAGAGAGACATTAACCTGCTGGAGTAGAGAGAGAGAGAGACATTAACCTGCTGGAGTAGAGAGAGAGAGAGAGAGAGAGACATTACACTGCTGTAATAGAGGGAGAGAGACACTAACCTGCTGTAGGAGAGAGAGAGAGAGACATTAACCTGTTATAGTAGAGAGAGAGAGAGAGAGAGAGAGAGAGAGAGAGACATTAACCTGCTGTAGTAGAGAGAGAGACATTAACCTGCTATATTAGAGAGAGAGAGAGAGAGAGAGAGACATTAACCTGCTGGAGTAGAGAGAGAGATAGACATTAACCTGCTGGAGTAGAGAGAGTGAGATTTTAACCTGCTGGAGTAGAGAGAGAGACATTAACATGCTGTAGTATAGAGAGAGACATTAACCTGCTGTAGAAGAGAGAGAGACATTAACCTGCTGTAGTAGAGAGCGAGACATTAACCTGCTGTAGTAGAGAGAGAGACAATAACCTTCTGTAGGAGAGAGAGAGAGAGATTAACCTAATGTAGTAGAGAGAGAGAGAGAGAGAGAGAGATGAACCTGCTGTAGTAGAGACATTAACCTGCTTATGTAGAGAGAGAGAGAGCGACATTAACCTGCTATAGTAGAGAGAGAGAGAGAAGTGAAGAACACACAGCATTGTAAATACAACCCATAAATTATGCTTATTTATTTTATATTGTGTCCTTCACCATTAACCTGCTGGATTGGAGAGAGAGACATTAACCTGCTGGATTGGAGAGAGAGACATTCACCTGCTGGAGTAGAGAGAGACATTAACCTGCTGTAGTAGAGAGAGAGACATTACCTGCTTATGTAGAGAGAGAGAGAGACATTAACCTGCTGTAGTAGAGAGAGAGACATTAACCTGCTGTAGAAGAGAGAGAGACATTAACCTGCTGTAGTAGAGAGAGAGAGAGAGACATTAACCTGCTGTAGTAGAGAGAGAGAGAGATTAACCTGCTGTAGTAGAGAGAGAGATTAACCTGCTGTAGTAGAGAGAGAGAGAGAGACATTAACCTGCTGTAGTAGAGAGAGAGAGAGATTAACCTGCTATAGTAGAGAGAGAGAGAGATTAACCTGCTGTAGTAGAGAGAGAGATTAACCTGCTGTAGTAGAGAGAGAGAGAGAGAGACATTAACCTGCTGTAGTAGAGAGAGAGAGATTAACCTGCTGTAGTAGAGAGAGAGAGAGAGACATTAACCTGCTGTAGTAGAGAGAGAGAGATTAACCTGCTGTAGTAGAGAGAGAGAGAGAGACATTAACCTGCTGTAGTAGAGAGAGAGAGACATTACCTGCTTATGTAGAGAGAGAGAGACATTAACCTGCTATAGTAGAGAGAGAGAGACATTAACCTGCTGTAGTAGAGAGAGAGAGACATTAACCTGCTATAGTAGAGAGAGAAGTGAAGAACACACACCATTGTAAATACAACCCATATTTATGCTTATTAACTTTAACCTGCTGGAGGAGAGAGAGAGAGAGAGAGAGAGAGAGAGAGAGAGAGAGAGAGAGAGAGAGAGAGAGAGAGAGAGAGAGAGAGAGAGAGAGAGAGAGAGAGAGAGAGAGAGAGAGAGAGAGAGAGAGATGAACCTGCTGTCAGCAGGCTCTGCTCACACTTACTGGCCTGAGGCCAAACCACGACCAACAACATTGGACACTTTATGGAACAAAAATCCTTCACTATATCATCCTGGAATATCCAAGGCCTGAGGTCATCTGCCTTATTCCTAAAGAGCAGGAACCCGGACTTCACCAAAGAAATCGGTAATACAGACATTGTCATCCTGCAAGAAACCTGGTATAGAGTAGACGGACCCACTGGTTGCCCTCTAGGTTACAGAGAGCTGGTAGTCCCATCCACCAAACTACCAGGTGTGAAACAGGGAAGGGACTCAGGTGGTATGCTATTTTGGTATTTAAATTAATCATAACAGGAACATTTTACATTTGGCTAGAAATTCAAAAGGAAATTATCTTAACAGAGAAAAATGTCCTCCTGTGTGCTACCTATATGCCCCCACTAGAATCCCCATACTTTAATGAAAGCAGCTTCTCCATCCTGGAGGGGGAAATCAATCATTTCCAGGCCCAGGGACATGTACTAGTCTGTGGCGACCTTAATGCCAGAACTGGACAAGAACCTGACACCCTCAGCACAGGGGGACAAATACCTGCCTGCAGGTGACAGCATTCCCTCTCCCATATGCCCCCCTAGGCACAACTATGACAACATAACCAACAAAAACGGGTCACAACTCCTGCAGCTCTGTCGCACGCTGGGTATGTACATAGTCAATGGTAGGCTTCGAGGGGACTCCTATGGTAGGTACACCT
This sequence comes from Oncorhynchus mykiss, assembly GCF_057628025.1. NCBI lineage: Eukaryota > Metazoa > Chordata > Actinopteri > Salmoniformes > Salmonidae > Oncorhynchus > Oncorhynchus mykiss. The sequence goes on from NC_143041.1 coordinate 37,363,686, forward strand.
AAAGCTCATCTCTTGGCAGTAGTACTGTAGACTACTTTATCACTGACCTCAACCCAGAGTCTCTCAGAGCGTTCACAGTCAGCCCACTGACACCCCTATCAGACCACAGCAAAATCACAGTCTACTTGAACAGAGCAATACTCAATCACGAGGCATCAAAGCCAAAGGAACTGAGTAAAATTAAGAAATGCTATAGATGGAAGGAATGCAGTTTGGAAACCTACCAACAAAAAAAAATTAGGCAACAACAAATTCAATCCCTCTTAGACAATTTCCTGGGTAAAATGTTTCACTGCAATAGTGAAGGTGTAAACTTGGCAGTAGAAAATCTTAACGGTATATTTGACCTCTCAGCTTTCCTATCAAATCTAAAAATCTCAAATAGAAAATCGAAGAAAATGAACAACAATGACAAATGGTTTGATGAAGAATGCAAAAATCTAAGAAAGAAATTGAGAAACCTGTCCAACCAAAAACATAGAGACCCGGAAATCCTGAGTCTACGCCATCGCTATGGTGAATCACTAAAACAATACAGAAATACACTACTGAAAAAAAAGGAACAGCACGTCAGAAATAAGCTCAATGTAATGGAAGAATCCATAGACTCTAACCACTTCTTGGAAAATTGGAAAACACTAAAACAACACAAAGAATTATCTATTCAAAATGTAGATGAATGGGTACACCACTTCTCCAATCTTTTTGGCTCTATAACAAATAATAAAGAGCAAAAACATATACATAATGTCACAACTCAGACCGAAGGTGGCTCCCCTTCCCGTTCGGGTGGCTCTCGGTGGTCGTCGTCACCTGCCTACTAGCTGCCACTTATTTTTTTCTCCCCCTCCTTATGTGTTTATTGATTACACCTGTTTTGAGATGGTTGTAATTAGTTGGGCTTTATTAGTCAGCCGGCCCGCCGATTTCTTTGTGCGGGATTGATTACTGTAACCCTGGTGTTTGTTACAGACGAACGTGTTTGTGTATGTTCATATATAGTGCTTGACTCTTTTCGTTCCCCGTGTCTGGGGCATTTTGGTTTTGAGCACCCAGTGTTTAGTGGGGTGGCCGTGGTTTACCGTTTTTGCATTAAAAGAGCATTATATTGAACTCTGTTTTCCCTGCGCCTGACTTCATACTCACGACACCCAGTACGTTACAGAATCTCGCACCCGTTAAATGGAGTCAGCAGGAGCAGCGGCCAACCCTCTCCTATCGATGGAGGAACGGGTTCTCCACCATACCGCCGTTCTCCATCGGATCGGCTATGGAGCAAGTTATGGAGAGAATGGACCGATGGGAGAGGAGTGGTCTCCTCTCTCCACCTTCGGCTCCCCCAGCCCAGGACTACCCATCCCCCGGCTCCAGCGCTCTTCGTCTTACACTCCCAAGGGATTATGATGGAGCGGCGGCGGAGTGCCAGGGGTTCTTACTCCAACTGGAACTGTACCTGGCCACCATAAGACCCACTCCCTCGGGAGTGCTCTGGAGTGGGCGAACGCAGTCTGGATTGGCCCAGACTCAGCGAAGGAGCATTGCCCAGAGTTTACCCGCCGTTTTTGTGCCGTGTTTGATCACACTCCAGAGAGCCAAGCGGCAGGAGAACAACTATTCCATATCAGGCAGGAGAAGAGGAGCGCCCAGGACTACGCGCTGGAGTTCCGGACCTTGGCAGCAGGATCTGGGTGGAACGACAGGGCCCTTATCGACCACTACCGGTGTAGTCTCCGGGAGGACGTCCGCAGGGAGCTAGCGTGTCGGGACACCGCTCTTTCCCTGGATGAGCTGATTGACATGTCCATCCGACTGGACAATCTGCTGGCTGCCCGCGGGCATTCGGAGAGGGTCCTGTTCGTTCCACCACCCAGCACCTCTGCAACCCATTCCGATGGAGTTGGGAGGGGCCTTGCCGAGGGGTACCGGAGGAGGAGGCCCCCCCTGTACCAGCTGTGGTCGGAGAGGACACACGGCCGATCGGTGCTGGGGGGGGGGTCCGTCTGGGAGTCGAGATGGCAGGCAGAACACTTCTCGATCACCCCAGGTGAGTCAGCACCAAACTCCCCCAGAATCCCCTGTTGGTCACATGTTTGTCTTGATTTTTTTCCGAAAATGTTTCCCTCTTCCCAGCATAGGGCGCTAGTCGATTCAGGCGCAGCTGGGAACTTTATGGATTGCGGACTCGCCCTTAAGTTAGGTGTTCCGCTTGTGCCGAAAGATTCTCTCTTTCCCGTGCACTCCCTAGATAGCCGGCCATTAGGGTCAGGGATGGTCAGGGAGACCACGGTTCAACTGGATCAGTCTCTATATCATTGATTCGCCTGCGTTTCCAGTGGTGCTAGGGATTCCCTGGCTTGCCCGGCACAATCCTAACATTTTGTGGAGACAGGGGTTCTCCAGGGGTGGTCAGAGGAGTGTTCTAGAAGGTGTCTGGGAGTTTCCATCGGTGCCACGTCGGTGGAGAGTCCAGACCAGGATCCCACGGTGTGCATTCCCCCACAGTATGCCGATTTGGCAACCGCTTTCAGTAAAAAGAAAGTGACTAAATTACCACCTCATCGACCGGGAAGGGATTGTGCGATAGATCTCCAGGTAAACGCTGCGCTTCCCAAGAGTCACGTGTATCCATTATCCCAAGAGGAGATGTTGGCTATGGAGACATATGTCACGGAGTCTCTGGGACAGGGGTACATTCGGCCCTCCATCTCACCCGTCTCCTCGAGTTTCTTTTTTGTGAAGAAAAAGGAGGGATTATGATGGAGAGAGCTTTCAAGAGGTTGAATGCGCTGTTCACGGATGCACCCGTGTTGGTGCATCCGGACCCCTCTCTAGCATTCATAGTGGAGGTGGACGCGTCCGAGGCTGGGGTGGGTGCCGTGGTATCACAGCGCTCGGGTACGCCACCAAAACTCCGCCCCTGTGCTTTCTTCTCGAGGAAGCTCAGCCCAGCGGAGCGTAACTATGATGTGGGGGACCGGGAGTTGTTAGCGGTGGTCAGGGGACACTGGCTTGAGGGGGCTAAGCACCCCTTTCTCATCTGGACCGACCACCAGAATCTGGAGTATATTCGGGCAGCTAGGAGATTGAACCCACGTCAGGCAAGGTGGGCCATGTTCTTCACCCGATTCCGGTTTACGTTATCTTATAGACCGGGCTCCCAGAACGTAAAGGCGGACGCAATGTCCCGCCTTTACGACACGGAGGATCGGTCCACCGAACCTACTCCCATCCTTCCCGCCTCAAGGCTGATAGCACCAGTGGTATGGGAGGTGGACTAGGACATCGAGCGGCGTTAAGGGCGGAACCCACGCCTCCTCAGTGTCCAGCGGGGCGGAAGTACATGCCACTTGGTGTTCGGGACCAACTGATTCGGTGGGCTCACATCCTACCCTCCTCGGGTCACCCTAGTGTGGCGAGGGCAGTGGGGAGCCTTCGGGGGAGGTATTGGCTAAGGACGTCAGGGTTTATGTCTCCTCCTGTTCGGTATGCGCCCAGAGTAAGGCTCCTAGGCACCTTCCTAGAGGGAAGTTACAACCCCTCCCCGTTCCACAATGGCCATGGTCTCATCTATCCGTAGATTTCCTGACCGATCTTCCCCCGTCTCAGGGGAACACTACGGTTCTGGTGATTGTAGATCGGTTCTCTAAGTCCTGCCGTCTCCTCCCGTTGCCCGGTATCCCTACAGCCCTACAAACTGCGGAGGCTCTATTTACCCACGTCTTCCGGCACTACGGGGTGCCGGAGGACATCGTTTCTAATCGGGGCCCCCAGTTCACGTCCCGAGTATTGAGGGCGTTCATGCAGCGTCTGGGGTTCTCGGTCAGCCTGACCTCCGGTTATCACCCCGAGAGTAATGGGCAGGTGGAGAGAGTGAACCAGGAAGTGGGTAGGTTTCTGCGGTCGTATTGCCAGGACCGGCCAGGGGAGTGGGCGAGATACATCCCCTGGGCCGAAATGGCCCAGAACTCACTACGCCACTCCTCTACTAACGTGTCCCCCTTTCAGTGTGTGTTGGGGTACCAGCCGGTTCTGGGCCATTGAAGGGCCGCAGTGTGTAGGGCCCTTCAAAGTCCTGAGGAGTATAAACGGAGGTGTGTTATCGATTACAACTCCCTTCCTATTATCGTATTAACCCCTCGTTTCATGTGTCTCTCCTCAGGCCGGTGGTAGCTGGTCCCCTGCAGGATGGTGAGGTGCCCGAGGTCCCTCCTCCCCCTCTGGACATCGAGGGGTCCCCGGCGTACACGATACGGGCCATTCTGGACTCGAGACGCCGGGTGAGGGGCCTGCAGTACCTCGTGGACTGGGAGGGGTACAGTCCAGAGGAGAGGTGCTGGGTACCAGTGGGGGACAGTTTGAATCCGTCAATGTTGAGGGATTTCCATCGCCTCCATCCGGATCGCCCTGCGCCTCGTCCTCCGGGTCGACCTCGAGGCCGGTGTTGGCGCGCCGCAGGTGGCTACAGGTGGCTCCCCTTCCTGTTCAGCTGGCACTCGGCGGTCGTCGTCGCCGGCCTACTAGCTGCCACTGATTATTTTCTCCCCCTCCTTATGTGTTTATTGATTACACCTGTTTTGAGTTGGTTGTAATTAGTTGGGCTTTATTAGTCAGCCCATTTCTTTGTGCGGGATTGATTATTGTAACCCTGGTGTTTGTTACAGACGAACGTGTTTGTGTATGTTCGTATATAGTGTTGGACTGTTTTCGTTCCCTGTGTCTGGGGCATTTTGGTTTTGAGCACCCAGTGTTTAGTGGGGTGGCCGTGGTTCACCGTGTGTGCATTAAGAGCACTATATTGAACTCTCAACAACACGAATAATTATCTATCCAAAATGGAGATGTATGGGTAAACCACTTCTCCAATCTCTTTGGCTCTATAACAAACAATAAAGAGCAAAAACATATACATGATCAAATACAGATCTTAGAATCAACTATTAAAGACTACCAGAACCCACTGGATTCTCCAATTACCTTGAACGAGTTACAGGACAAAATAAAAACCCTCCAACCCAAAAAGGCCTGTGGGGTTGATGGTATCCTTCATGAAATGATAAAATATACAGACAACAAATTCCAATTGGCTATACTAAAACTCTTTAACATCATCCTTATCTCTGGCATCTTCCCCAATATTTGGAACCAAGGACTGATCACCCCAATCCACAAAAGTGGAGACAAATTTGACCCCAATAACTACCGTGGAATATGCGTCAACAGTAACCTTGGGAAAATCCTCCTCATTATCATTAACAGCATTACATTGAAAACAATGTACTGAGCAAATGTCAAATTGGCTTTTTACCAAATGACCGTACAACAGACCATGTATTCACCCTGCACACCCTAATTGACAACCAAACGAAACAAAACAAAGGCTATGTTCTCATGCTCTGTTGATTTCAAAAAAGCCTTTGACTCAATTTGGAATGAGGGTCTGCTATACAAATTGATGGAAAGTGGTGTTGGGGGTAAAACATACGGCATTATAAAATCCATGTACACAAACAACAAGTGTGCGGTTAAAATTGGCAAAAAACACATTTCTTCACACAGGGTCGTGAGGTTTGACAGGGATGCAGCTTAAGCCCCACCCTCTTCAACATATATATCAACGAATTGGCGCGGGCACTAGAAAAGTCTGCAGCACCTGGCCTCACCCTACTAGAATCCGAAGTCAAATGTCTACTGTTTGCTGATGATCTGGTGCTTCTGTCACCAACCAAGGAGGGCCTACAGCAGCACCTAGATTTTCTGCACAGATTCTGTCCGACCTGGGCCCTGACAGTAAATCTCAGTAAGACCAAAATAATGGTGTTCCAAAAAAGGTCCAGTCGCCAGGACCACAAATACAAATTCCATCTAGACACTGTTGCCCTAGAGCACACAAAAAACTATACATACCTTGGCCTAAACATCAGCGCCACAGGTAACTTCCACAAAGCTGTGAACGATCTGAGAGACAAGGCAAGAAGGACATTCTATGCCATCAAAAATAACATACCAATTAGGATTTGGCTAAAAATACTTGAATCAGTCATAGAGCCCATTGCCCTTTATGGTTGTGAGGTCTGGGGTCCGCTCCAACCAAGACTTCACAAAATGGGACAAACACCTCTGCATGCAGAATTCTGCAAAAATATCCTCCGTGTACAACGTAGAACACCAAATAATGCATGCAGAGCAGAATTAGGCTGATACCCACTAATTATCAAAATCCAGAAAAGAGCTGTTCAATTCTACAACCACCTAAAAGGAAGCGATTCCCAAACTTTCCATAACAAAGCCACCTACAGAGAGATGAACCTGGAGAAGGGTCCCCTAAGCAAGCTGGTCCTGGGGCTCTGTTCACAAACACAAACACACCCTACAGAGCCCCAGGACAACAGCACAATTAGACCCAACCAAATCATGAGAAAACAAGATAATTACTTGACACATTGGAAAGAATTAACAAAAAAACAGAGCAAACTAGAATGCTATTTGGCCCTAAACAGAGAGTACACAGCGGCAGAATACCTGACCACTGTGACTGACCCAAAATTAAGGAAAGCTTTGACTATGTACAGACTCAGTGAGCATAGCCTTGCTAATCCAATTTTGAAAAACTCCCATATCTACTGGGTGAAATTCCACAGTGTGCCATCCCAGCAGCAAGATTTGTGACCTGTTGCCACAAGAAAAGGGCAACCAGTGAACAAACACCATTGTAAATACAACCCATATTTATGCTTATTTATTTTCCCTTGTGTACTTTAACTATTTGTACATTGTTACACACACACACACATATAATATGACATTTGTAATGTATTTATTGTTTTGAAACTTCTGTATGTGTAATGTTTACTGTTAATTTTTATTGTTTATTTCACTTTTGTATATTATCTACCTCACTTGCTTTGGCAATGTTAACACATGTTTTCCATGCCAATAAAGCACCTTGAATTGAATTGTATTGAATTGTGAGAGACATTACCCTGCTGTAGTACCGAGAGAGAGACATTAACCTGCTGTAGTACCGAGAGAGAGACATTAAACTGCTGTAGTAGAGAGAGAGAGAGACATTAACCTGCTGTAGTAGAGAGACAGAGACATTAACCTGCTGTAGTAGAGAGAGAGAGATATTAACCTGCTGTGGTAGAGAGAGAGAGACATTAACCTGCTATGGTAGAGAGAGAGAGACATTAACCTGCTATAGTAGAGAGAGAGACATTAACCTGCTGTGGTAGAGAGAGAGAGACATTAACCTGCTGTAGTAGAGAGAGAGACATTAACCTGCTGCAGTACAGAGAGAGAGACATTAACCTGCTGCAGTAGAGAGAGAGACATTAACCTGCTGCAGTAGAGAGAGAGACATTAACCTGCTGTAGTAGAGAGAGAGAGACATTAACCTGCTGTAGTAGAGAGAGAAAGAGACATTAACCTGCTGTAGTAGAGAGAGAGAGACATTAACCTGCTGTAGTAGAGAGAGAGAGAGACATTAACCTGCTGTAGTAGAGAGAGAGAGAGACATTAACCTGCTGTAGTAGAGAGAGAGAGAGACATTAACCTGCTGTAGTAGAGAGCGAGAGAGACATTAACCTGCTATAGGAGAGAGAGAGACATTAACCTGCTATAGTAGAGAGAGAGAGACATTAACCTGCTGTAGTAGAGAGAGCGAGACATTAACCTGCTGTAGTAGAGAGAGAGAGACATTAACCTGCTGTAGTAGAGAGAGAGAGACATTAACCTGCTGTAGTAGAGAGAGAGACATTAACCTGCTGTAGTAGAGAGAGACATTAACCTGCTGTAGTAGAGAGACAGAGACATTAACCTGCTGTAGTAGAGAGAGAGAGATATTAACCTGCTGTGGTAGAGAGAGAGATATTAACCTGCTGTAGTAGAGAGAGAGAGAAACATTAACCTGCTGTAGTAGAGAGAGAAACATTAACCTGCTGTAGTAGAGAGAGAGATTAACCTGCTGTAGTAGAGAGAGAGAGACATTAACCTGCTGTAGTAGAGAGACAGAGACATTAACCTGCTGTAGTAGAGAGAGAGATATTAACCTGCTGTGGTAGAGAGAGAGAGAGAGAGAGACATTAACCTGCTGCAGTAGAGAGAGAGACATTAACCTGCTGTAGTAGAGAGAGAGACATTAACCTGCTGTAGTAGAGAGACAGAGACATTAACCTGCTGTAGTAGAGAGAGAGAGAGATTAACCTGCTGTAGTAGAGAGAGAGAGACATTAACCTGCTATAGTAGAGAGAGAGACATTAACCTGCTGTAGTAGAGAGAGAGAGATTAACCTGCTATAGTAGAGAGAGAGAGACATTAACCTGCTGTAGTAGAGAGAGAGAGAGATTAACCTGCTGTAGTAGAGAGAGAGAGACATTAACCTGCTGTAGTAGAGAGAGACATTAACCTGCTGTAGTAGAGAGAGAGAGACATTAACCTGCTGTAGTAGAGAGAGAGACATTAACCTGCTGTAGTAGAGAGAGAGAGATATTAACCTGCTGTAGTAGAGAGAGATTAACCTGCTGTAGTAGAGAGAGAAATGAACCTGCTGTAGTAGAGAGAGAGAGACATTAACCTGCTGTAGTAGAGAGAGAGACATTAACCTGCTGTAGTAGAGAGAGAGAGAGATTAACCTGCTGTAGTAGAGAGAGAGAGAGATTAACCTGCTGTAGTAGAGAGAGAGAGACATTAACCTGCTGTAGTAGAGAGAGAAATGAACCTGCTGTAGTAGAGAGAGAGACATTAACCTGCTGTAGTAGAGAGAGAGAGATTAACCTGCTGTAGTAGAGAGAGAGAGATTAACCTGCTGTAGTAGAGAGAGAGAGATTAACCTGCTGTAGTAGAGAGAGAGAGATTAACCTGCTGTAGTAGAGAGAGAGAGATTAACCTGCTGTAGTAGAGAGAGAGAGACATTAACCTGCTGTAGTAGAGAGAGAGACATTAACCTGCTGTAGTACAGACAGAGACATTAACCTGCTGTTGTAGAGAGAGAGAGAGAGAGAGAGATTAACCTGCTGTAGTAGAGAGAGAGAGAGACATTAACCTGCTGTAGTTGTAACGATTCTCTTCTTGTGAAGTAGAGGCGGACCAAAGCGCAGCGTGGTGGTTGTTCATTGTAATTTATTGACGACACTACACATGAACAAACTAACGAAAAAACAAGAAACGTGAGAACTCAAAACAGCCCTGTCTGGTGCAAACACAAAAACAGGAACAATCACCCACAAACACACAGTGAAACCCAGGCTACCTAAATATGGTTCCCAATCAGAGACAATGACGAACACCTGCCTCTGATTGAGAACCATATCAGGCCGAACATAGAACTAGACAAACTAGACATGAAACATAGAATGCCCACTCAGATCACACCCTGACCAACCACAACATAGAAATATACAAAGTAAACTATGGTCAGGGTGTGACAGTAGTAGAGAGAGAGAGAGACATTAACCTGCTGTAGTAGAGAGAGAGAGAGAGACATTAACCTGCTGTAGTAGAGAGAGAGAGAGACATTAACCTGCTGTAGTAGAGAGAGAGATATTAACCTGCTGTAGTAGAGAGAGAGAGAGACATTAACCTGCTGTAGTAGAGAGAGAGAGAGACATTAACCTGCTGTAGTAGAGAGAGAGACATTAACCTGCTGTAGTAGAGAGAGAGAGAGACATTAACCTGCTGTAGTAGAGAGAGAGAGAGAGAGACATTAACCTGCTGTAGTAGAGAGAGAGAGAGACATTAACCTGCTGTAGTAGAGAGAGAGACATTAACCTGCTGTAGTAGAGAGAGAGAGAGACATTAACCTGCTGTAGTAGAGACAGAGACATTAACCTGCTGTAGTAGAGACTGAGACATTAACCTGCTGTAGTAGAGAGAGAGACATTAAACTGCTGTAGTAGAGAGAGAGAGACATTAACCTGCTGTAGTAGAGAGACAGAGACATTAACCTGCTGTAGTAGAGAGAGAGAGACATTAAACTGCTGTAGTAGAGAGAGAGTGTCATGTATTGTCATGTTGTGTCTTGTTTCTGTCCTTTCCCTTCACCCTGTCTCCCTCTGCTGGTCGTTATTAGGTTACCTTTTCTCCCCCTCTTTCCCCCAGCTGTTCCTTGTCTCCTCCTAACTACCTCGTCACCCCTTTTCCCACCTGTTCCCTTTTTCCCTCTGATTAGTCCTCTATATCTCTCTCTGTTTCTGCTCCTGTCTTTGTCGGATTCTTGTTTGTGTTATTCATGCCTGAACCAGACTATCGTCATGTTTGCTGCAACCTTGTCCTGTCCTGTCGGAATCTGCCGGTCCATCTGAGCCTACGTATGTTTTGTTATTAAAGAAGCTCTGTTTACGTTAATTCGCTTTTGGGTCCTCATTCACGCACCGTAACAGAAGAATCCGACCAAGAATGGACCCAGCGACTTCGGATCCTCTCCACTCAGCCGTCGAGATCCAGGGAGCGATGCTAGGCAGACACGAGCAGGAATTGTCTGCTGCTCGACATGCCGTTGAGACCCTGGCCACCCAAGTCTCCAACCTCACAGAACAGGTTCACCATCTCCGCCTCGATCCACCAGCCACTTCCAGGGCTTTCGAATCTCCGGAGCCCAGAATCAATAACCCGCCGTGTTACTCTGGGGAGCCCACTGAATGCCGCTCGTTCCTCACCCAGTGTGATATTGTGTTTTCTCTCCAGCCCAACACTTACTCCAGGAGCACTGCTCGTATCGCCTACGTCATATCTCTCCTTACTGGACGGGCTCGTGAGTGGGGCACGGCAATCTGGGAGGCAAGGGCTGAGTGTACTAACCAGTATCAGGACTTTAAGGAGGAGATGATACGGGTTTTTGATCGATCTGTTTTTGGGGAGGAGGCTTCCAGGGCCCTGTCTTCCCTATGTCAAGGTAATCGATCCATAACAGACTACTCTATTGAGTTTCGCACTCTTGCTGCCTCCAGTGGCTGGAACGAGCCGGCTTTGCTCGCTCGTTTTCTGGAGGGTCTCCGCGCAGAGGTAAAGGATGAGATTCTCTCCCGGGAGGTTCCTTCCAGCGTGGATTCCTTGATTGAACTCGCTATTCGCATTGAGCGACGGGTTGATCTTCGTCACCGAGCTCGTGGAAAGGAGCTTGCGTTCTCCGTTGCCCCCCTCTCCGCATCACTACCATCTTCCTCTGCCGGCTCGGGTGCTGAGCCTATGCAGCTGGGAGGTATCCGCATCTCGACTAAAGAGAGGGAACGGAGAATCACCAACCGCCTCTGTCTCTATTGCGGTTCCGCTGGTCATTTTGTCACTTCATGTCCAGTAAAAGCCAGAGCTCATCAGTAAGCGGAGGGCTACTGGTGAGCGCTACTACTCCTGTCTCTCCTTCAAGATCCTGCACTACCTTGTCGGTCCATCTACGCTGGACCGGTTCGTCAGCTTCCTGCAGTGCCTTAATAGACTCTGGGGCGGAGGGCTGTTTTATGGACGAGACCTGGGCTCGGGAACATGACATTCCTCTCAGACAGTTAAGGGAGCCCACGGCCTTGTTCGCCTTGGATGGTAGTCCTCTCCCCAGGATTCAGCGTGAGACGCTACCTTTAACCCTCACTGTCTCTGGTAATCATAGCGAAACCATTTCTTTTTTAATTTTTCGTTCACCTTTTACACCTGTTGTTTTGGGCCATCCCTGGCTAGTTTGTCATAATCCTTCTATTAATTGGTCTAGTAATTCTATCCTCTCCTGGAACGTCTCTTGTCATGTGAAATGTTTAATGTCTGCTATCCCTCCTGTTTCCTCTGTCTCTTCTTCACAGGAGGAGCCTGGTGATTTGACAGGGGTGCCGGAGGAATATCACGATCTGCGCACGGTGTTCAGTCGGTCCAGGGCCACCTCTCTTCCTCCACACCGGTCGTATGATTGTAGTATTGATCTCCTTCCGGGAACCACTCCCCCCCGGGGTAGACTATACTCTCTGTCGGCTCCCGAACGTAAGGCTCTCGAAGATTATTTGTCTGTAGCTCTTGCCGCCGGTACCATAGTCCCCTCCTCCTCTCCCGCCGGAGCGGGGTTTTTTTTTTGTTAAGAAGAAGGACGGGTCCCTGCGCCCCTGCATAGATTATCGAGGGCTGAATGACATAACAGTGAAGAATCGTTATCCGCTTCCTCATGTCTTCAGCCTTCGAGATCCTGCAGGGAGCCAGGTTTTTCACTAAGTTGGACCTTCGTAACGCTTACCATCTCGTGCGCATCAGGGAGGGGGACGAGTGGAAGACGGCGTTTAACACTCCGTTAGGGCACTTTGAATACCGGGTTCTTCCTTTCGGCCTCGCTAACGCTCCAGCTGTCTTTCAGGCATTAGTCAATGATGTCCTGAGAGACATGCTGAACATCTTTGTTTTCGTTTACCTTGACGATATCCTGATTTTTTCACCGTCACTCCAGATTCATGTTCAGCACGTTCGACGTGTCCTCCAGCGCCTTTTAGAGAATTGTCTTTTTGTGAAGGCTGAGAAGTGCACTTTTCATGCCTCCTCCGTCACACTTCTCGGTTCTGTTATTTCCGCTGAAGGCATTAAGATGGATCCCGCTAAGGTCCAGGCTGTCATTGATTGGCCCGTCCCTAAGTCACGCGTCGAGCTGCAGCGCTTTCTCGGCTTCGCGAACTTCTATCGTCGTTTCATCCGTAATTTCGGTCAGGTGGCAGCTCCTCTCACAGCCCTTACTTCTGTCAAGACGTGCTTTAAGTGGTCCGTTTCCGCCCAGGGAGCTTTTGATCTCCTCAAGAATCGTTTTACATCCGCTCCTATCCTTGTTACACCTGACGTCTCTAGACAGTTCGTGGTCGAGGTTGACGCGTCAGAGGTGGGCGTGGGAGCCATTCTTTCTCAGCGCTCCCTCTCTGACGACAAGGTCCACCCTTGCGCGTATTTTTCTCATCGCCTGTCGCCGTCGGAACGTAACTATGATGTGGGAAACCGCGAACTGCTCGCCATCCGCTTAGCCCTAGGCGAATGGCGACAGTGGTTGGAGGGGGCGACCGTTCCTTTTGTCGTTTGGACTGACCATAGGAACCTTGAGTACATCCGTTCTGCCAAACGACTTAATGCGCGTCAGGCGCGCTGGGCGCTGTTTTTCGCTCGTTTCGAGTTCGTGATTTCTTATCGTCCGGGCTCTAAGAACACCAAGCCTGATGCTTTATCTCGTCTCTTCAGTTCTTCAGTAGCCTCCACTGACCCCGAGGGGATTCTCCCTGAGGGGCGTGTTGTCGGGTTGACTGTCTGGGGAATTGAGAGGCAGGTAAAGCAAGCACTCACTCAAACTCCGTCGCCGCGCTCTTGTCCCAGGAACCTTCTTTTCGTTCCCGTTCCTACTCGTCTGGCCGTTCTTCAGTGGGCTCACTCTGCCAAGTTAGCCGGCCACCCTGGCGTTCGGGGTACGCTTGCTTCCATTCGCCAGCGTTTTTGGTGGCCCACCCGGGAGCATGACACGCGTCGCTTCGTGGCTGCTTGTTCGGTCTGCGCGCAGACTAAGTCCGGTAACTCCCCTCCTGCCGGCCGTCTCAGGCCGCTTCCCATTCCCTCTCGACCGTGGTCTCACATCGCCTTAGATTTTGTCACCGGACTGCCTTCGTCAGCGGGGAAGACTGTTATTCTTACGGTTGTCGACAGGTTCTCTAAGGCGGCTCATTTTATTCCCCTTGCTAAGCTTCCTTCTGCTAAAGAGACGGCACAAATCATCATCGAGAATGTTTTCAGAATTCATGGCCTTCCGTCAGACGTTGTTTCGGACAGAGGTCCGCAATTCACGTCTCAATTTTGGAGGGAGTTTTGCCGTTTGATTGGGGCTTCCGTCAGTCTCTCTTCCGGCTTTCACCCCCAGTCTAACGGTCAAGCAGAACGGGCCAATCAGACTATTGGTCGCATCTTACGCAGTCTTTCTTTTCGCAACCCTGCGTCTTGGTCAGAACAGCTCCCCTGGGCAGAATACGCCCACAACTCGCTTCCTTCGTCTGCGACCGGGCTATCTCCTTTTCAGAGTAGCCTCGGGTACCAGCCTCCGCTGTTCTCATCTCAGTTCGCCGAGTCCAGCGTCCCCTCCGCTCAGGCTTTTGTCCAACGTTGCGAGCGCACCTGGAAGAGGGTCAGGTCTGCACTTTGCCGTTATAGGGCGCAGACTGTGAGGGCTGCTAATAAGCGTAGAACTAAGAGTCCTAGATATTGTCGCGGTCAGAGAGTTTGGCTCTCCACTCAGAACCTTCCCCTTAAGACCGCTTCTCGCAAGTTGACCCCGCGGTTCATTGGTCCGTTCCGTATTTCCCAGATCATTAATCCTGTCGCAGTTCGACTTCTTCTTCGTCGCGTCCACCCGGTCTTCCATGTCTCCTGTGTCAAGCCCGTTCTTCGCGCCCCCGCTCGTCTCCCCCCCCCCCCCCCCCCCCCCCCATCCTTGTCGAGGGCGCACCCATCTACAGGGTCCGTAGGATTTTAGACATGCGTCCTCGGGGCCGTGGTCATCAGTACCTAGTAGATTGGGAGGGGTACGGTCCTGAGGAGAGGAGTTGGGTTCCCTCTCGGGACGTGCTGGACCGTGCGCTGATCGATGATTTCCTCCGTTGCCGCCAGGTTTCCTCCTCGAGTGCGCCAGGAGGCGCTCGGTGAGTGGGGGGGTACTGTCATGTATTGTCATGTTGTGTCTTGTTTCTGTCCTTTCCCTTCACCCTGTCTCCCTCTGCTGGTCGTTATTAGGTTACCTTTTCTCCCCCTCTTTCCCCCAGCTGTTCCTTGTCTCCTCCTAACTACCTCGTCACCCCTTTTCCCACCTGTTCCCTTTTTCCCTCTGATTAGTCCTCTATATCTCTCTCTGTTTCTGCTCCTGTCTTTGTCGGATTCTTGTTTGTGTTATTCATGCCTGAACCAGACTATCGTCATGTTTGCTGCAACCTTGTCCTGTCCTGTCGGAATCTGCCGGTCCATCTGAGCCTACGTATGTTTTGTTATTAAAGAAGCTCTGTTTACGTTAATTCGCTTTTGGGTCCTCATTCACGCACCGTAACAGAGAGAGACATTAACCTGCTGTAGTAGAGAGACAGAGACATTAACCTGCTGTAGTAGCGAGAGAGAGAGATTAACCTGCTGTAGTAGAGAGAGAAATTAACCTGCTGTAGTAGAGAGAGAGAGATTAACCTGCTGTAGTAGAGAGAGAGAGAGACATTAACCTGCTGTAGTAGAGAGAGAGAGAGACATTAACCTGCTGTAGTAGAGAGAGAGAGAGAGACATTAACCTGCTGTAGTAGAGAGAGACATTAACCTGCTGTAGTAGAGAGAGAGAGAGACATTAACCTGCTGTAGTAGAGACAGAGACATTAACCTGCTGTTGTAGAGAGAGAGATTAACCTGCTGTAGTAGAGAGAGAGAGAGACATTAACCTGCTGTAGTAGAGAGAGAGACATTAACCTGCTGTAGTAGAGACAGAGACATTAACCTGCTGTAGTAGAGAGAGAGACATTAAACTGCTGTAGTAGAGAGAGAGACATTAACCTGCTGTAGTAGAGAGACAGACATTAACCTGCTGTAGTAGCGAGAGAGAGAGATTAACCTGCTGTAGTAGAGAGAGAAATTAACCTGCTGTAGTAGAGAGAGAGAGATTAACCTGCTGTAGTAGAGAGAGAGAGAGACATTAACCTGCTGTAGTAGAGAGAGAGAGACATTAACCTGCTGTAGTAGAGAGAGAGATACATTAACCTGCTGTAGTAGAGAGACAGAGACATTAACCTGCTGTAGTAGAGAGAGAGAGAGATTAACCTGCTGTAGTAGAGAGAGAAATGAACCTGCTGTAGTAGAGAGAGAGAGACATTAACCTGCTGTAGTAGAGAGAGAGAGACATTAACCTGCTGTAGTAGAGAGAGAGAGACATTAACCTGCTGTAGTAGAGAGAGAGAGAGATTAACCTGCTGTAGTAGAGAGAGAGACATTAACCTGCTGTAGTAGAGAGAGAGAGAAATTAACCTGCTGTAGTAGAGAGAGAGAGAGATTAACCTGCTGTAGTAGAGAGAGAGAGAGACATTAACCTGCTGTAGTAGAGAGAGAGACATTTACCTGCTGTAGTAGAGAGAGAGAGACATTAACCTGCTGTAGTAGAGAGAGAGAGACATTAACCTGCTGTAGTAGAGAGAGAGACATTAACCTGCTGCAGTACAGAGAGAGAGAGAGACAGAGACATTAACCTGCTGTCGTAGAGAGAGAGAGACATTAAACTGCTGTAGTAGAGAGAGAGAGACATTAACCTGCTGTAGTAGAGAGAGAGAGACATTAACCTGCTGTAGTAGAGAGAGAGACATTAACCTGCTGTAGTAGAGAGAGAGAGAGACATTAACCTGCTGTAGTAGAGAGAGAGAGAGATTAACCTGCTGTAGTAGAGAGAGAGAGAGACATTAACCTGCTGTAGTAGAGAGAGAGACATTAACCTGCTGTAGTACAGAGAGAGAGACATTAACCTGCTGTAGTAGAGAGAGAGAGACATTAACCTGCTGTAGTAGAGAGAGAGACATTAACCTGCTGTAGTACAGAGAGAGAGACATTAACCTGCTGTAGTAGAGAGAGAGACATTAACCTGCTGTAGTAGAGAAAGAGAGAGACAGAGACATTAACCTGCTGTAGAGAGAGAGAGAGATTAACCTGCTGTAGTAGAGAGAGAGAGACATTAACCTGCTGTAGAGAGAGAGAGAGATTAACCTGCTGTAGTAGAGAGAGAGAGACATTAACCTGCTGTAGTAGAGAGAGAGAGAGAGACATTAACCTGCTGTAGTACAGAGAGAGAGACATTAACCTGCTGTAGTAGAGAGAGAGACATTAACCTGCTGTAGTAGAGAAAGAGAGAGACAGAGACATTAACCTGCTGTAGTAGAGAGAGAGAGAGACATTAACCTGCTGTAGTAGAGAAAGAGAGAGACATTAACCTGCTGTAGTAGAGAGAGAGAGACATTAACCTGCTGTAGTAGAGAAAGAGAGAGACATTAACCTGCTGTAGTAGAGAAAGAGAGAGACATTAACCTGCTGTAGTAGAGAGAGAGAGAGACATTAACCTGCTGCAGTAGAGAAAGAGAGAGACAGAGACATTAACCTGCTGTAGTAGAGAGAGAGAGAGACATTAACCTGCTGTAGTAGAGAAAGAGAGAGACATTAACCTGCTGTAGTAGAGAGAGAGACATTAACCTGCTGTAGTAGAGAGAGAGAGAGACATTAACCTGCTGTAGTAGAGAGAGAGACATTAACCTGCTGTAGTAGAGAAAGAGAGAGACATTAACCTGCTGTAGTAGAGAGAGAGACATTAACCTGCTGTAGTAGAGAGAGAGAGAGACATTAACCTGCTGTAGTAGAGAAAGAGAGAGACATTATCCTGCTGTAGTAGAGAGAGAAATTAACCTGCTGTGGTAGAGCGAGAGAGACATTAACCTGCTGTAGTAGAGAGAGAGAGACATTAACCTGCTGTAGTAGAGAGAGAGAGACATTAACCTGCTGTAGTAGAGAGAGAGAGAGAAATTAACCTGCTGTCGTAGAGAGAGAGAGACATTAACCTGCTGTAGTAGAGAGAGAGAGAGAAATTAACCTGCTGTAGTAGAGAGAGAGACAATAACCTGCTGTAGTAGAGAGAGAGAGACATTAACCTGCTGTAGTAGAGAGAGAGAGACATTAACCTGCTGTTGTGCATAGAGAGAGACATTAACCTGCTGTTGTAGAGAGAGAGAGACATTAACCTGCTGTAGTAGAGAGAGAGAGACATTAACCTGCTGTAGTAGAGAGAGAGACATTAACCTGCTATAGTAGAGAGAGATAAACATTAACCTGCTGTAGTAGAGAGAGAGAGACATTAACCTGCTGTAGTAGAGAGAGAGAAACATTAACCTGCTGTAGTAGAGAGAGAGAGACATTAACCTGCTGTTGTGGAGAGAGAGAGACATTAACCTGCTGTAGTAGAGAGAGAGAGAGAGAGAGACATTAACCTGCTGTAGAGAGAGAGAGAGATTAACCTGCTGTAGTAGAGAGAGAGAGACATTAACCTGCTGTTGTGGAGAGAGAGAGACATTAACCTGCTGTAGAGAGAGAGAGAGATTAACCTGCTGTAGTAGAGAGAGAGAGACATTAACCTGCTGTAGTAGAGAGAGAGAGACATTAACCTGCTGTAGAGAGAGAGAGAGATTAACCTGCTGTAGTAGAGAGAGAGAGACATTAACCTGCTGTAGTAGAGAGAGAGAGAGAGACATTAACCTGCTGTAGTACAGAGAGAGAGACATTAACCTGCTGTAGTAGAGAGAGAGACATTAACCTGCTGTAGTAGAGAAAGAGAGAGACAGAGACATTAACCTGCTGTAGTAGAGACAGAGACATTAACCTGCTGTTGTAGAGAGAGAGAGAGATTAACCTGCTGTAGTAGAGAGAGAGAGAGACATTAACCTGCTGTAGTAGAGAGAGAGACATTAACCTGCTGTAGTAGAGACAGAGACATTAACCTGCTGTAGTAGAGAGAGAGACATTAAACTGCTGTAGTAGAGAGAGAGAGACATTAACCTGCTGTAGTAGAGAGACAGAGACATTAACCTGCTGTAGTAGCGAGAGAGAGAGATTAACCTGCTGTAGTAGAGAGAGAAATTAACCTGCTGTAGTAGAGAGAGAGAGATTAACCTGCTGTAGTAGAGAGAGAGAGACATTAACCTGCTGTAGTAGAGAGAGAGAGAGACATTAACCTGCTGTAGTAGAGAGACAGAGACATTAACCTGCTGTAGTAGAGAGAGAGAGAGATTAACCTGCTGTAGTAGAGAGAGAAATGAACCTGCTGTAGTAGAGAGAGAGAGACATTAACCTGCTGTAGTAGAGAGAGAGAGACATTAACCTGCTGTAGTAGAGAGAGAGAGACATTAACCTGCTGTAGTAGAGAGAGAGAGAGATTAACCTGCTGTAGTAGAGAGAGAGACATTAACCTGCTGTAGTAGAGAGAGAGAGAAATTAACCTGCTGTAGTAGAGAGAGAGAGAGATTAACCTGCTGTAGTAGAGAGAGAGAGAGACATTAACCTGCTGTAGTAGAGAGAGAGACATTTACCTGCTGTAGTAGAGAGAGAGAGACATTAACCTGCTGTAGTAGAGAGAGAGAGACATTAACCTGCTGTAGTAGAGAGAGAGACATTAACCTGCTGCAGTACAGAGAGAGAGAGAGACAGAGACATTAACCTGCTGTCGTAGAGAGAGAGAGACATTAAACTGCTGTAGTAGAGAGAGAGAGACATTAACCTGCTGTAGTAGAGAGAGAGAGACATTAACCTGCTGTAGTAGAGAGAGAGACATTAACCTGCTGTAGTAGAGAGAGAGAGAGACATTAACCTGCTGTAGTAGAGAGAGAGAGAGATTAACCTGCTGTAGTAGAGAGAGAGAGAGACATTAACCTGCTGTAGTAGAGAGAGAGACATTAACCTGCTGTAGTACAGAGAGAGAGACATTAACCTGCTGTAGTAGAGAGAGAGAGACATTAACCTGCTGTAGTAGAGAGAGAGACATTAACCTGCTGTAGTACAGAGAGAGAGACATTAACCTGCTGTAGTAGAGAGAGAGACATTAACCTGCTGTAGTAGAGAAAGAGAGAGACAGAGACATTAACCTGCTGTAGAGAGAGAGAGAGATTAACCTGCTGTAGTAGAGAGACAGAGACATTAACCTGCTGTAGTAGAGAGAGAGAGACATTAACCTGCTGTAGAGAGAGAGAGAGATTAACCTGCTGTAGTAGAGAGAGAGAGACATTAACCTGCTGTAGTAGAGAGAGAGAGAGAGACATTAACCTGCTGTAGTACAGAGAGAGAGACATTAACCTGCTGTAGTAGAGAGAGAGACATTAACCTGCTGTAGTAGAGAAAGAGAGAGACAGAGACATTAACCTGCTGTAGTAGAGAGAGAGAGAGACATTAACCTGCTGTAGTAGAGAAAGAGAGAGACATTAACCTGCTGTAGTAGAGAGAGAGACATTAACCTGCTGCAGTAGAGAAAGAGAGAGACAGAGACATTAACCTGCTGTAGTAGAGAGAGAGAGAGACATTAACCTGCTGTAGTAGAGAAAGAGAGAGACATTAACCTGCTGTAGTAGAGAGAGAGACATTAACCTGCTGTAGTAGAGAGAGAGAGAGACATTAACCTGCTGTAGTAGAGAGAGAGACATTAACCTGCTGTAGTAGAGAAAGAGAGAGACATTAACCTGCTGTAGTAGAGAGAGAGACATTAACCTGCTGTAGTAGAGTGAGAGAGAGACATTAACCTGCTGTAGTAGAGAAAGAGAGAGACATTATCCTGCTGTAGTAGAGAGAGAAATTAACCTGCTGTGGTAGAGCGAGAGAGACATTAACCTGCTGTAGTAGAGAGAGAGAGACATTAACCTGCTGTAGTAGAGAGAGAGAGAGACATTAACCTGCTGTAGTAGAGAGAGAGAGAGAAATTAACCTGCTGTCGTAGAGAGAGAGAGACATTAACCTGCTGTAGTAGAGAGAGAGAGAGAAATTAACCTGCTGTAGTAGAGAGAGAGACAATAACCTGCTGTAGTAGAGAGAGAGAGACATTAACCTGCTGTAGTAGAGAGAGAGAGACATTAACCTGCTGTAGTAGAGAGAGAGACATTAACCTGCTATAGTAGAGAGAGAGAGACATTAACCTGCTGTAGTAGAGAGAGAGAGACATTAACCTGCTGTTGTGGAGAGAGAGAGACATTAACCTGCTGTAGTAGAGAGAGAGAGAGAGAGACATTAACCTGCTGTAGAGAGAGAGAGAGATTAACCTGCTGTAGTAGAGAGAGAGAGACATTAACCTGCTGTAGTAGAGAGAGAGAGAGAGACATTAACCTGCTGTAGTACAGAGAGAGAGACATTAACCTGCTGTAGTAGAGAGAGAGACATTAACCTGCTGTAGTAGAGAAAGAGAGAGACAGAGACATTAACCTGCTGTAGTAGAGACAGAGACATTAACCTGCTGTTGTAGAGAGAGAGAGAGATTAACCTGCTGTAGTAGAGAGAGAGAGAGACATTAACCTGCTGTAGTAGAGAGAGAGACATTAACCTGCTGTAGTAGAGACAGAGACATTAACCTGCTGTAGTAGAGAGAGAGACATTAAACTGCTGTAGTAGAGAGAGAGAGACATTAACCTGCTGTAGTAGAGAGACAGAGACATTAACCTGCTGTAGTAGCGAGAGAGAGAGATTAACCTGCTGTAGTAGAGAGAGAAATTAACCTGCTGTAGTAGAGAGAGAGAGATTAACCTGCTGTAGTAGAGAGAGAGAGACATTAACCTGCTGTAGTAGAGAGAGAGAGAGACATTAACCTGCTGTAGTAGAGAGACAGAGACATTAACCTGCTGTAGTAGAGAGAGAGAGAGATTAACCTGCTGTAGTAGAGAGAGAAATGAACCTGCTGTAGTAGAGAGAGAGAGACATTAACCTGCTGTAGTAGAGAGAGAGAGACATTAACCTGCTGTAGTAGAGAGAGAGAGACATTAACCTGCTGTAGTAGAGAGAGAGAGAGATTAACCTGCTGTAGTAGAGAGAGAGACATTAACCTGCTGTAGTAGAGAGAGAGAGAAATTAACCTGCTGTAGTAGAGAGAGAGAGAGATTAACCTGCTGTAGTAGAGAGAGAGAGAGACATTAACCTGCTGTAGTAGAGAGAGAGACATTTACCTGCTGTAGTAGAGAGAGAGAGACATTAACCTGCTGTAGTAGAGAGAGAGAGACATTAACCTGCTGTAGTAGAGAGAGAGACATTAACCTGCTGCAGTACAGAGAGAGAGAGAGACAGAGACATTAACCTGCTGTCGTAGAGAGAGAGAGACATTAAACTGCTGTAGTAGAGAGAGAGAGACATTAACCTGCTGTAGTAGAGAGAGAGAGACATTAACCTGCTGTAGTAGAGAGAGAGACATTAACCTGCTGTAGTAGAGAGAGAGAGAGACATTAACCTGCTGTAGTAGAGAGAGAGAGAGATTAACCTGCTGTAGTAGAGAGAGAGAGAGACATTAACCTGCTGTAGTAGAGAGAGAGACATTAACCTGCTGTAGTACAGAGAGAGAGACATTAACCTGCTGTAGTAGAGAGAGAGAGACATTAACCTGCTGTAGTAGAGAGAGAGACATTAACCTGCTGTAGTACAGAGAGAGAGACATTAACCTGCTGTAGTAGAGAGAGAGAGACATTAACCTGCTGTAGAGAGAGAGAGAGATTAACCTGCTGTAGTAGAGAGAGAGAGACATTAACCTGCTGTAGTAGAGAGAGAGAGAGAGACATTAACCTGCTGTAGTACAGAGAGAGAGACATTAACCTGCTGTAGTAGAGAGAGAGACATTAACCTGCTGTAGTAGAGAAAGAGAGAGACAGAGACATTAACCTGCTGTAGTAGAGAGAGAGAGAGACATTAACCTGCTGTAGTAGAGAAAGAGAGAGACATTAACCTGCTGTAGTAGAGAGAGAGACATTAACCTGCTGCAGTAGAGAAAGAGAGAGACAGAGACATTAACCTGCTGTAGTAGAGAGAGAGAGAGACATTAACCTGCTGTAGTAGAGAAAGAGAGAGACATTAACCTGCTGTAGTAGAGAGAGAGACATTAACCTGCTGTAGTAGAGAGAGAGAGAGACATTAACCTGCTGTAGTAGAGAGAGAGACATTAACCTGCTGTAGTAGAGAAAGAGAGAGACATTAACCTGCTGTAGTAGAGAGAGAGACATTAACCTGCTGTAGTAGAGTGAGAGAGAGACATTAACCTGCTGTAGTAGAGAAAGAGAGAGACATTATCCTGCTGTAGTAGAGAGAGAAATTAACCTGCTGTGGTAGAGCGAGAGAGACATTAACCTGCTGTAGTAGAGAGAGAGAGACATTAACCTGCTGTAGTAGAGAGAGAGAGAGACATTAACCTGCTGTAGTAGAGAGAGAGAGAGAAATTAACCTGCTGTCGTAGAGAGAGAGAGACATTAACCTGCTGTAGTAGAGAGAGAGAGAGAAATTAACCTGCTGTAGTAGAGAGAGAGACAATAACCTGCTGTAGTAGAGAGAGAGAGACATTAACCTGCTGTAGTAGAGAGAGAGAGACATTAACCTGCTGTAGTAGAGAGAGAGACATTAACCTGCTATAGTAGAGAGAGAGAGACATTAACCTGCTGTAGTAGAGAGAGAGAGACATTAACCTGCTGTTGTGGAGAGAGAGAGACATTAACCTGCTGTAGTAGAGAGAGAGAGAGAGAGACATTAACCTGCTGTAGAGAGAGAGAGAGATTAACCTGCTGTAGTAGAGAGAGAGAGACATTAACCTGCTGTAGTAGAGAGAGAGAGACATTAACCTGCTGTAGAGAGAGAGAGAGATTAACCTGCTGTAGTAGAGAGAGAGAGACATTAACCTGCTGTAGTAGAGAGAGAGAGAGAGACATTAACCTGCTGTAGTACAGAGAGAGAGACATTAACCTGCTGTAGTAGAGAGAGAGACATTAACCTGCTGTAGTAGAGAAAGAGAGAGACAGAGACATTAACCTGCTGTAGTAGAGAGAGAGAGAGACATTAACCTGCTGTAGTAGAGAAAGAGAGAGACATTAACCTGCTGTAGTAGAGAGAGAGACATTAACCTGCTGCAGTAGAGAAAGAGAGAGACAGAGACATTAACCTGCTGTAGTAGAGAGAGAGAGAGACATTAACCTGCTGTAGTAGAGAAAGAGAGAGACATTAACCTGCTGTAGTAGAGAGAGAGACATTAACCTGCTGTAGTAGAGAGAGAGAGAGACATTAACCTGCTGTAGTAGAGAGAGAGACATTAACCTGCTGTAGTAGAGAAAGAGAGAGACATTAACCTGCTGTAGTAGAGAGAGAGACATTAACCTGCTGTAGTAGAGAGAGAGAGAGACATTAACCTGCTGTAGTAGAGAAAGAGAGAGACATTATCCTGCTGTAGTAGAGAGAGAAATTAACCTGCTGTGGTAGAGCGAGAGAGACATTAACCTGCTGTAGTAGAGAGAGAGAGACATTAACCTGCTGTAGTAGAGAGAGAGAGACATTAACCTGCTGTAGTAGAGAGAGAGAGAGAAATTAACCTGCTGTCGTAGAGAGAGAGAGACATTAACCTGCTGTAGTAGAGAGAGAGAGAGAAATTAACCTGCTGTAGTAGAGAGAGAGACAATAACCTGCTGTAGTAGAGAGAGAGAGACATTAACCTGCTGTAGTAGAGAGAGAGAGACATTAACCTGCTGTTGTGCATAGAGAGAGACATTAACCTGCTGTTGTAGAGAGAGAGAGACATTAACCTGCTGTAGTAGAGAGAGAGAGACATTAACCTGCTGTAGTAGAGAGAGAGACATTAACCTGCTATAGTAGAGAGAGAGAGACATTAACCTGCTGTAGTAGAGAGAGAGAGACATTAACCTGCTGTTGTGGAGAGAGAGAGACATTAACCTGCTGTAGTAGAGAGAGAGAGAGAGAGAGACATTAACCTGCTGTAGTTTAGAGAGAGAGACTTTAACCTGCTGTTGTGGAGAGAGAGAGACATTAACCTGCTGTAGTAGAGAGAGAGAGAGAGACAATAACCTGCTGTAGTTTAGAGAGAGAGACATTAACCTGCTGTAGTAGAGAGATAGAGACATTAACCTGCTGTAGTAGAGAGAGAGAGACATTAACCTGCTGTAGTAGAGAGAGAGAGACATTAACCTGCTGTAGTAGAGAATGAGAGACATTAACCTGCTGTAGTAGAGAGAGAGAGACAACCTGCTGTAGTAGAGAGAGAGAGACATTAACCTGCTGTAGTAGAGAGAGACATTATCCTGCTGTAGTAGAGAGAGAGAGACATTAACCTGCTGTAGTTTAGAGAGAGAGACATTAACCTGCTGTAGTAGAGAGAGAGAGAGAGACATTAACCTGCTGTTGTGGAGAGAGAGACATTAACCTGCTGTTGTAGAGAGAGAGAGACATTAACCTGCTGTAGTAGAGAGAGAGAGACATTAACCTGCTGTAGTAGAGAGAGAGAGAGACATTAACCTGCTGTTGTGGAGAGAGAGACATTAACCTGCTGTAGTAGAGAGAGAGAGACATTAACCTGCTGTTGTAGAGAGAGAGAGACATTAACCTGCTGTTGTGGAGAGAGAGACATTAACCTGCTGTTGTTTAGAGAGAGAGATTAACTTGCTGTTGTAGAGAGAGAGAGACATTAACCTGCTGTAGTAGAGAGAGAGAGAGAGACATTAACCTGCTGTAGTAGAGAGAGAGAGAGACATTAACCTGCTGTTGTGGAGAGAGAGACATTAACCTGCTGTTGTTTAGAGAGAGAGATTAACTTGCTGTTGTAGAGAGAGAGAGACATTAACCTGCTGTTGTGCAGAGAGAGAGACATTAACCTGCTGTAGTAGAGAGAGAGAGAGACATTAACCTGCTGTAGTAGAGAGAGAGACATTAACCTGCTGTTGTTTAGAGAGAGAGAGACATTAACCTGCTGTTGTTTAGAGAAAGAGAGACATTAACCTGCTGTAGTAGAGAGACATTAACCTGCTGTTGTTTAGAGAGAGAGAGACATTAACCTGCTGTTGTTTAGAGAGAGAGAGACATTAACCTGCTGTAGTAGAGAGACATTAACCTGCTGTTGTGCAGAGAGAGAGACATTAACCTGCTGTTGTGCAGAGAGAGAGACAATAACCTGCTGTAGTTTAGAGAGAGAGACATTAACCTGCTGTAGTAGAGAGAGAGACAGTAACCTGCTGTAGTAGAGAGAGAGACATTAACCTGCTGTAGTAGAGAGAGAGAGAGAGACATTAACCTGCTGTAGTAGAGAGAGAGACATTAACCTGCTGTAGTAGAGAGAGAGACATTAACCTGCTGTAGTAGAGAGAGAGAGAGATTAACCTGCTGTAGTAGAGAGACATTAACCTGCTGTAGTAGAGAGAGAGAGAGACATTATCCTGCTGTAGTACAGAGAGAGAGACATTAACCTGCTGTAGTAGAGAGACATTAACCTGCTGTAGTAGAGAGAGAGAGACATTAACCTGCTATAGTAGAGAGAGAGAGACATTAATCTGCTGTAGTAGAGAGAGAGAGACATTAACCTGCTGTAGTAGAGAGAGAGAGACATTATCCTGCTGTAGTAGAGAGAGAGAGACATTATCCTGCTGTAGTAGAGAGAGAGAGACATTATCCTGCTGTAGTAGAGAGAGAGAGACATTATCCTGCTGTAGTAGAGAGAGAGAGAGAGACATTAACTTGCTGTAGTAGAGAGAGAGACATTAACCTGCTGTAGTAGAGAGAGAGACATTAACCTGCTGTAGTAGAGAGAGAGAGAGAGACATTAACCTGCTGTAGTAGAGAGAGAGAGACATTAATCTGCTGTAGTAGAGAGAGAGAGACATTATCCTGCTGTCGTAGATAGAGTGAGACATTAACCTATGTGGTGGAGAGAGAGACATTATCCTGATGTAGTAGAGAGAGTGAGACATTAACCTGCTGTAGTAGAGAGACATTAACATGCTGTATTAGAGAGAGTGAGACATTAACATGCTGTTGTAGAGAGAGAGACATTAACCTGCTGTTGTAGAGCGAGAGAGAGAGAGACATTAACCTGCTGTTGTAGAGAGAGAGAGAGAGAGAGAGACATTAACCTGCTGTAGTAGAGAGAGAGAGAGAGAGAGAGAGACATTAACCTGCTATAGTAGAGAGAGAGAGAGACATTAACCTTCTGTAGTAGAGAGAGAGAGAGACATTAACCTTCTGTAGTAGAGAGAGAGAGAGAGAGACATTAACCTGCTGTATTAGAGAGAGTGAGACATTAACATGCTGTTGTAGAGAGAGAGAGACATTAACCTGCTGTTGTAGAGAGAGAGAGAGAGAGAGAGACATTAACCTGCTGTAGTAGAGAGAGAGAGAGAGAGAGAGACATTAACCTGCTATAGTAGAGAGAGAGAGAGAGACATTAACCTTCTGTAGTAGAGAGAGAGAGACATTAACATGCTGTAGTATAGAGAGAGACATTAACCTGCTGTAGTAGAGAGAGAGAGACATTAACCTGCTGTTGTAGAGAGAAAGAGACATTAACCTGCTGTAGTAGAGAGAGAGACATTAACCTGCTGTAGTAGAGAGAGAGACATTAACCTGCTGTAGTAGAGAGAGAGACATTAACCTGCTGTAGTAGAGAGAGAGAGAGAGAGAGACATTAACCTGCTATAGTAGAGAGAGAGAGAGACATTAACCTTCTGTAGTAGAGAGAGAGAGACATTAACCTGCTATAGTAGAGAGAGGGAGACATTAACCTGCTATAGTAGAGAGAGGGAGACATTAACCTGCTATAGTAGAGAGAGAGAGACATTAACCTGCTATAGTAGAGAGAGAGAGACATTAACCTGCTATAGTAGAGAGAGGGAGACATTAACCTGCTATAGTAGAGAGAGAGAGACATTAACCTGCTATAGTAGAGAGAGAGAGACATTAACCTGCTATAGTAGAGAGAGAGAGACATTAACCTGCTATAGTAGAGAGAGGGAGACATTAACCTGCTATAGTAGAGAGAGGGAGACATTAACCTGCTATAGTAGAGAGAGAGACATTAACCTTCTGTAGTAGAGAGAGAGAGACATTAACCTGCTATAGTAGAGAGAGAGACATTAACCTGCTATAGTAGAGAGAGAGACATTAACCTGCTATAGTAGAGAGAGAGACATTAACCTGCTATAGCAGAGAGAGAGACATTAACCTGCTATAGTAGAGAGAGAGAGACATTAACCTGCTGTAGTAGAGAGAGAGAGACATTAACCTGCTATAGTAGAGAGAGAGACATTAACCTGCTATAGTAGAGAGAGAGACATTAACCTGCTATAGTAGAGAGAGAGACATTAACCTGCTATAGTAGAGAGAGAGACATTAACCTTCTGTAGTAGAGAGAGAGAGACATTAACCTGCTATAGTAGAGAGAGGGAGACATTAACCTGCTATAGTAGAGAGAGAGACATTAACCTTCTGTAGTAGAGAGAGAGAGACATTAACCTGCTATAGTAGAGAGAGGGAGACATTAACCTGCTATAGTAGAGAGAGAGACATTAACCTTCTGTAGTAGAGAGAGAGAGACATTAACCTGCTATAGTAGAGAGAGGGAGACATTAACCTGCTATAGTAGAGAGAGAGACATTAACCTGCTATAGTAGAGAGAGAGACATTAACCTGCTGTTGTAGAGAGAGAGAGACATTAACCTGCTATAGTAGAGAGAGGGGGACATTAACCTGCTATAGTAGAGAGACATTAACCTGCTGTAGTAGAGAGAGAGAGACATTAACCTGCTGTAGTAGAGAGAGAGACATTAACCTGCTGTAGTAGAGAGAGAGAGACATTAACCTGCTGTAGAAGAGAGAGAGAGATTAACCTGCTGTAGTAGAGAGAGAGAGACATTAACCTGCTGTTTTGGAGAGAGAGAGACATTAACCTGCTGTAGTAGAGAGAGAGACATTAACCTGCTGTTGTGGAGAGAGAGAGGCATTAACCTGCTGTAGTAGAGAGAGAGAGACATTAACCTGCTGTAGTAGAGAGAGAGACATTAACCTGCTGTTGTGGAGAGAGAGAGACATTAACCTGCTGTAGTAGAGAGAGAGAGACATTAACCTGCTGTAGTAGAGAGACATTAACCTGCTGTTTTGGAGAGAGAGAGACATTAACCTGCTGTAGTAGAGATACATTAACCTGCTGTAGTAGAGAGAGAGACATTAACCTGCTGTTTTGGAGAGAGAGAGACATTAACCTGCTGTAGTAGAGAGAGAGAGACATTAACCTGCTATAGTAGAGAGAGGGAGACATTAACCTGCTATAGTAGAGAGAGAGAGACATTAACCTGCTATAGTAGAGAGAGAGAGACATTAACCTGCTATAGTAGAGAGAGAGAGACATTAACCTGCTATAGTAGAGAGAGGGAGACATTAACCTGCTATAGTAGAGAGAGGGAGACATTAACCTGCTATAGTAGAGAGAGAGACATTAACCTTCTGTAGTAGAGAGAGAGAGACATTAACCTGCTATAGTAGAGAGAGAGACATTAACCTGCTATAGTAGAGAGAGAGACATTAACCTGCTATAGTAGAGAGAGAGACATTAACCTGCTATAGCAGAGAGAGAGACATTAACCTGCTATAGTAGAGAGAGAGAGACATTAACCTGCTGTAGTAGAGAGAGAGAGACATTAACCTGCTATAGTAGAGAGAGAGACATTAACCTGCTATAGTAGAGAGAGAGACATTAACCTGCTATAGTAGAGAGAGAGACATTAACCTGCTATAGTAGAGAGAGAGACATTAACCTTCTGTAGTAGAGAGAGAGAGACATTAACCTGCTATAGTAGAGAGAGGGAGACATTAACCTGCTATAGTAGAGAGAGAGACATTAACCTTCTGTAGTAGAGAGAGAGAGACATTAACCTGCTATAGTAGAGAGAGGGAGACATTAACCTGCTATAGTAGAGAGAGAGACATTAACCTTCTGTAGTAGAGAGAGAGAGACATTAAGCTGCTATAGTAGAGAGAGGGAGACATTAACCTGCTATAGTAGAGAGAGAGACATTAACCTGCTATAGTAGAGAGAGAGACATTAACCTGCTGTTGTAGAGAGAGAGAGACATTAACCTGCTATAGTAGAGAGAGGGAGACATTAACCTGCTATAGTAGAGAGACATTAACCTGCTGTAGTAGAGAGAGAGAGACATTAACCTGCTGTAGTAGAGAGAGAGACATTAACCTGCTGTAGTAGAGAGAGAGAGACATTAACCTGCTGTAGAAGAGAGAGAGAGATTAACCTGCTGTAGTAGAGAGAGAGAGACATTAACCTGCTGTTTTGGAGAGAGAGAGACATTAACCTGCTGTAGTAGAGAGATAGACATTAACCTGCTGTTGTGGAGAGAGAGAGGCATTAACCTGCTGTAGTAGAGAGAGAGAGACATTAACCTGCTGTAGTAGAGAGAGAGACATTAACCTGCTGTTGTGGAGAGAGAGAGACATTAACCTGCTGTAGTAGAGAGAGAGAGACATTAACCTGCTGTAGTAGAGAGACATTAACCTGCTGTTTTGGAGAGAGAGAGACATTAACCTGCTGTAGTAGAGATACATTAACCTGCTGTAGTAGAGAGAGAGACATTAACCTGCTGTTTTGGAGAGAGAGAGACATTAACCTGCTGTAGTAGAGAGAGAGAGAGAGAGAAATTAACCTGCTGTTGTAGAGAGAGAGAGAGACATTAACCTGCTGTTGTAGAGAGAGAGATAGACATTAACCTGCTGTAGTAGAGAGAGAGAGACATTAACCTGCTATAGTAGAGAGAGAGAGACATTAACCTGCTGTTGTAGAGAGAGAGAGAGACATTAACCTGCTGTTGTAGAGAGAGACATTAACCTGCTGTAGTAGAGAGAGAGAGACATTAACCTGCTGTAGTAGAGAGAGAGAGACATTAACCTGCTGTTGTAGAGAGAGAGAGAGAGAGCCATTAACCTGCTGTAGTAGAGAGAGAGAGACAGTAACCTGCTGTAGTAGAGAGAGAGAGACATTAACCTGCTGTAGTAGAGAGAGAGACATTAACCTGCTGTAGTAGAGAGAGAGAGACATTAACCTGCTGTTTTGGAGAGAGATAAACATTAACCTGCTGTTGTGGAGAGAGAGACATTAACCTGCTGTAGTAGAGAGAGAGACATTAACCTGCTGTAGTAGAGAGAGAGAGACATTAACCTGCTGTAGTAGAGAGAGAGAGACATTAACCTGCTGTTTTAGAGAGAGAGATACATTACCCTGCTGTTGTGGAGAGAGAGAGACATTAACCTGCTGTAGTAGAGAGAGAGAGACATTAACCTGCTGTAGTAGAGAGAGAGAGACATTAACCTGCTGTTGTGGAGAGAGAGAGACATTATTCTTCTGTAGTAGAGAGAGAGACATTAACATATGTGGTGGAGAGAGAGACATTATCCTGATGTAGTAGAGAGAGTGAGAGACATTAACCTGCTGTAGTAGAGAGAGAGAGACATTATCCTGATGTAGTAGAGATAGTGAGACATTAACCTGCTGTTGTAGAGAGAGAGAGACATTAACCTGCTCTAGTATAGAGAGAGACATTAACCTGCTGTTGTAGAGAGAGAGACATTAACCTGCTGTAGTATAGAGAGAGACATTAACCTGCTGTAGTAGAGAGAGAGACATTATCCTGCTGTAGTATAGAGAGAGACATTAACCTGCTGTAGTAGAGAGAGAGACATTAACCTGCTGTAGTATAGAGAGAGACATTAACCTGCTGTAGTAGAGAGAGAGACATTAACCTGCTGTAGTATAGAGAGAGACATTAACCTGCTGTAGTAGAGAGAGAGACATTATCATGCTGTAGTAGAGAGAGAGACATTAACCTGCTGTAGTAGAGAGAGAGACATTAACCTGCTGTTGTGGAGAGAGAGAGACATTAACCTGCTGTAGTAGAGAGAGAGAGACATTAACCTGCTGTAGTAGAGAGACATTAACCTGCTGTTGTGGAGAGAGAGAGGCATTAACCTGCTGTTTTGGAGAGAGAGAGGCATTAACCTGCTGTTTTGGAGAGAGAGAGATATTAACCTGCTGTAGTAGAGAGAGAGAGGCATTAACCTGCTTATGTAGAGAGAGAGACATTAACCTGCTTTAGTAGTGAGAGAGAGAGGCATTAACCTGCTGTAGTAGAGAGAGAGAGAGAGAGCACCTAGACCTTATGCACAGATTCTGTCAGACCTGGGCCCTGACAGTAAATCTCAGTAAGACCAAAATAATGGTGTTCCAAAAAATGTCCAGTCACCAGGACCACAATTACAAATT
Organism: Oncorhynchus mykiss; assembly: GCF_057628025.1. Classification (NCBI taxonomy): domain Eukaryota; kingdom Metazoa; phylum Chordata; class Actinopteri; order Salmoniformes; family Salmonidae; genus Oncorhynchus; species Oncorhynchus mykiss. The sequence goes on from NC_143041.1 coordinate 37,395,481, forward strand.
CCATCTAGACACTGTTGCCCTAGAGCACACAATAAACTATACATACCTTGGCCTAAACATCAGCGCCACAGGTAACTTCCACAAAGCTGTGAACGATCTGAGAGACAAGGCAAGAAGGGCATTCTATGCCATCAAAAGAAACATACATTTCAACATACCAATTAGGATTTGGCTAAAAATACTTGAATCAGTCATAGAGCCCATTGCCCTTTATGGTTGTGAGGTCTGGGGTCCGCTCACCAACCAAGACTTCACAAAATGGGACAAACACCAAATTGAGACTCTGCACGCAGAATTCTGCAAAAATATCCTCCGTGTACAACGTAGAACACCAAATAATGCATGCAGAGCAGAATTAGGCCGATACCCACTAATTATCAAAATCCAGAAAAGAGCCGTTAAATTCTACAACCACCTAAAAGGAAGTGATTCACAAACCTTCCATAACAAAGCCATCACCTACAGAGAGATGAACCTGGAGAAGAGTCCCCTAAGCAAGCTGGTCCTGGGGCTCTGTTCACAAACACAAACACACCCTACAGAGCCCCAGGACAACAGCACAATTAGACCCAACCAAATCATGAGAAAACAAAAAGATAATTACTTGACACATTGGAAAGAATTAACAAAAAAACAGAGCAAACTAGAATGCTATTTGGCCCTTAACAGAGAGTACACAGCGGCAGAATACCTGACCACTGTGACTGACCCAAAATTAAGGAAAGCTTTGACTATGTACAGACTCAGTGAGCATAGCCTTGCTATTGAGAAAGGCCGCCGTAGGCAGACATGGCTCTCAAGAGAAGACAGGCTATGTGCTCACTGCCCACAAAATGAGTTGGAAACTGAGCTGCACTTCCTAACCTCCTGCCCAATGTATGACCATATTAGAGAGACATATTTCCCTCAGATTACACAGATCCACAAAGAATTCGAAAACAAATCCAAATTTGAAAAACTCCCATATCTACTGGGTGAAATTCCACAGTGTGCCATCACAGCAGCAAGATTTGTGACCTGTTGCCACGAGAAAAGGGCAACCAGTGAAGAACACACACCATTGTAAATACAACCCATATTTATGCTTATTTATTTTATCTTGTGTCCTTGTTAAAACACTGTATATATATATATAATATGACATTTGTAATGTCTTTACTGTTTTGAAACCTCTGTATGTGTAATGTTTACTGTTAATTTTTGTTGTTTTTCACTTTATATATTCACTTTGTATGTTGTCTACCTCACTTGCTTTGGCAATGTTAGCACATGTTTCCCATGCCAATAAAGCCCTTGAATTGAATTGAATAGAATTGAATTGACATTAACCTGCTGTAGTAGAGAGAGAGAGAGACATTAACCTGCTGTAGTAGAGAGAGAGAGAGACATTAACCTGCTGTAGTAGAGATAGAGAGAGACATTAACCTGCTGTAGTAGAGAGAGAGAGAGACATTAACCTGCTGTAGTAGAGAGAGAGAGACATTAACCTGCTGTAGTAGAGAGAGAGAGACATTATTCTGCTGTAGTAGAGAGAGAGACATTAACCTGCTGTAGTAGAGAGAGAGAGAGACATTAACCTGCTGTAGTAGAGAGAGAGAGAGACATTAACCTGCTGTAGTAGAGAGAGAGAGAGACATTAACCTGCTGTAGTAGAGAGAGAGAGACATTAACCTGCTGTAGTAGAGAGAGAGAGACATTATTCTGCTGTAGTAGAGAGAGAGACATTAACCTGATGTTGTAGAGAGAGAGAGAGACATTAACCTGCTGTAGTAGAGAGAGAGACATTATCCTGCTATATTAGAGAGAGAGAGAGAGAGACATTAACCTGCTGTAGTAGAGAGAGAGACATTAACCTGCTGTAGTAGAGAGAGAGACATTAACCTGCTGTAGTAGAGAGAGAGAGAGACATTAACCTGCTGTAGTAGAGAGAGAGACATTAACCTGCTGTAGTAGAGAGAGAGAGAGACATTAACCTGCTGTAGTAGAGAGATAGACATTAACCCGCTGTAGTAGAGAGAGAGAGAGACATTAACCTGCTGTAGTAGAGAGAGAGAGACATTAACCTGCTGTAGTAGAGAGAGAGACATTAACCTGCTGTAGTAGAGAGAGAGACATTAACCTGCTGTAGTAGAGAGAGAGAGAGACATTAACCTGCTCTAGTAGAGAGAGAGACATTAACCTGCTGTAGTAGAGAGAGAGACATTAACCTCCTGTAGTAGAGAGAGAGACATTAACCTGCTGTAGTAGAGAGAGAGACATTAACCTGCTGTAGTAGAGAGAGAGACATTAACCTGCTGTAGTAGAGAGAGAGAGACATTAACCTGCTGTTGTAGAGAGAGAGACATTAACCTGCTGTAGTAGAGAGAGAGACATTAACCTGCTGTAGTAGAGAGAGGGAGACATTAACCTGCTGTAGTAGAGAGAGAGACATTAACCTGCTGTAGTAGAGAGAGAGACATTAACCTGCTGTAGTAGAGAGAGAGAAATTAACCTGCTGTAGTAGAGAGAGAGAGACATTAACCTGCTGTAGTAGAGAGAGAGAGACATTAACCTGCTGTAGTAGAGAGAGAGAGACATTAACCTGCTGTAGTAGAGAGAGAGAGACATTAACCTGCTGTAGTAGAGAGAGAGAGAGACATTAACCTGCTGTAGTAGAGAGAGAGACATTAACCTGCTGTAGTAGAGAGAGAGAGACATTAACCTGCTGTAGTAGAGAGAGAGAGAGACATTAACCTGCTGTAGTAGAGAGAGAGAGACATTAACCTGCTGTAGTAGAGAGAGAGACATTAACCTGCTGTAGTAGAGAGAGAGAGACATTAACCTGCTGTAGTAGAGAGAGAGAGAGACATTAACCTGCTGTAGTAGAGAGAGAGAGACATTAACCTGCTGTAGTAGAGAGAGAGAGAGACATTAACCTGCTGTAGTAGAGAGAGAGACATTAACCTGCTGTAGTAGAGAGAGAGAGACATTAACCTGCTGTAGTAGAGAGAGAGAGAGACATTAACCTGCTGTAGTAGAGAGAGAGAGACATTAACCTGCTGTAGTAGAGAGAGAGAGAGACATTAACCTGCTGTAGTAGAGAGAGAGACATTAACCTTCTGTTGTAGAGAGAGAGAGAGAGAGAGAGAGAGACATTAACCTGCTGTAGTAGAGAGAGAGAGACATTAACCTGCTGTAGTAGAGAGAGAGAGAGACATTAACCTGCTGTAGTAGAGAGAGAGAGAGACATTAACCTGCTGTAGTAGAGAGAGAGAGAGAGACATTAACCTGCTGTAGTAGAGAGAGAGACATCAACCTGCTGTAGTAGAGAGAGAGACATTAACCTGCTGTTGTAGAGAGAGACATTAACCTGCTGTTGTAGAGAGAGAGACATTAATCTGCTGTTGTGGAGAGAGAGAGACATTAACCTGCTATAGTAGAGAGAGGGAGACATTAACCTGCTGTAGTAGAGAGAGAGACATTAACCTGCTGTTGTGGAGAGAGAGAGACATTATCCTGCTGTTGTGGAGAGAGAGAGACATTAACCTGCTGTTGTGGAGAGAGAGAGACATTAACCTGCTGTAGTAGAGAGAGAGAGATATTAACCTGCTGTAGTAGAGAGAGAGACATTAACCTGCTGTAGTAGAGAGAGAGAGACATTAACCTGCTGTAGTAGAGAGAGAGAGAGACATTAACCTGCTGTAGTAGAGAGAGAGACATTAACCTGCTGTAGTAGAGAGAGAGAGACATTAACCTGCTGTAGTAGAGAGAGAGAGAGAGACATTAACCTGCTGTAGTAGAGAGAGAGAGACATTAGCCTGCTGTAGTAGAGAGAGAGAGAGACATTAACCTGCTGTAGTAGAGAGAGGGAGACATTAACCTGCTATAGTAGAGAGAGAGACATTAACCTTCTGTAGTAGAGAGAGAGAGACATTAACCTGCTATAGTAGAGAGAGAGACATTAACCTGCTATAGTAGAGAGAGAGACATTAACCTGCTATAGTAGAGAGAGAGACATTAACCTGCTATAGCAGAGAGAGAGACATTAACCTGCTATAGTAGAGAGAGAGAGACATTAACCTGCTGTAGTAGAGAGAGAGAGACATTAACCTGCTATAGTAGAGAGAGAGACATTAACCTGCTATAGTAGAGAGAGAGACATTAACCTGCTATAGTAGAGAGAGAGACATTAACCTGCTATACTAGAGAGAGAGACATTAACCTTCTGTAGTAGAGAGAGAGAGACATTAACCTGCTATAGTAGAGAGAGGGAGACATTAACCTGCTATAGTAGAGAGAGAGACATTAACCTTCTGTAGTAGAGAGAGAGAGACATTAACCTGCTATAGTAGAGAGAGGGAGACATTAACCTGCTATAGTAGAGAGAGAGACATTAACCTTCTGTAGTAGAGAGAGAGAGACATTAAGCTGCTATAGTAGAGAGAGGGAGACATTAACCTGCTATAGTAGAGAGAGAGACATTAACCTGCTATAGTAGAGAGAGAGACATTAACCTGCTGTTGTAGAGAGAGAGAGACATTAACCTGCTATAGTAGAGAGAGGGAGACATTAACCTGCTATAGTAGAGAGACATTAACCTGCTGTAGTAGAGAGAGAGAGACATTAACCTGCTGTAGTAGAGAGAGAGACATTAACCTGCTGTAGTAGAGAGAGAGAGACATTAACCTGCTGTAGAAGAGAGAGAGAGATTAACCTGCTGTAGTAGAGAGAGAGAGACATTAACCTGCTGTTTTGGAGAGAGAGAGACATTAACCTGCTGTAGTAGAGAGATAGACATTAACCTGCTGTTGTGGAGAGAGAGAGGCATTAACCTGCTGTAGTAGAGAGAGAGAGACATTAACCTGCTGTAGTAGAGAGAGAGACATTAACCTGCTGTTGTGGAGAGAGAGAGACATTAACCTGCTGTAGTAGAGAGAGAGAGACATTAACCTGCTGTAGTAGAGAGACATTAACCTGCTGTTTTGGAGAGAGAGAGACATTAACCTGCTGTAGTAGAGATACATTAACCTGCTGTAGTAGAGAGAGAGACATTAACCTGCTGTTTTGGAGAGAGAGAGACATTAACCTGCTGTAGTAGAGAGAGAGAGAGAGAGAAATTAACCTGCTGTTGTAGAGAGAGAGAGAGACATTAACCTGCTGTTGTAGAGAGAGAGATAGACATTAACCTGCTGTAGTAGAGAGAGAGAGACATTAACCTGCTATAGTAGAGAGAGAGAGACATTAACCTGCTGTTGTAGAGAGAGAGAGAGACATTAACCTGCTGTTGTAGAGAGAGACATTAACCTGCTGTAGTAGAGAGAGAGAGACATTAACCTGCTGTAGTAGAGAGAGAGAGACATTAACCTGCTGTTGTAGAGAGAGAGAGAGAGAGCCATTAACCTGCTGTAGTAGAGAGAGAGAGACAGTAACCTGCTGTAGTAGAGAGAGAGAGACATTAACCTGCTGTAGTAGAGAGAGAGACATTAACCTGCTGTAGTAGAGAGAGAGAGACATTAACCTGCTGTTTTGGAGAGAGATAAACATTAACCTGCTGTTGTGGAGAGAGAGACATTAACCTGCTGTAGTAGAGAGAGAGACATTAACCTGCTGTAGTAGAGAGAGAGAGACATTAACCTGCTGTAGTAGAGAGAGAGAGACATTAACCTGCTGTTTTAGAGAGAGAGATACATTACCCTGCTGTTGTGGAGAGAGAGAGACATTAACCTGCTGTAGTAGAGAGAGAGAGACATTAACCTGCTGTAGTAGAGAGAGAGAGACATTAACCTGCTGTTGTGGAGAGAGAGAGACATTATTCTTCTGTAGTAGAGAGAGAGACATTAACATATGTGGTGGAGAGAGAGACATTATCCTGATGTAGTAGAGAGAGTGAGAGACATTAACCTGCTGTAGTAGAGAGAGAGAGACATTATCCTGATGTAGTAGAGATAGTGAGACATTAACCTGCTGTTGTAGAGAGAGAGAGACATTAACCTGCTCTAGTATAGAGAGAGACATTAACCTGCTGTTGTAGAGAGAGAGACATTAACCTGCTGTAGTATAGAGAGAGACATTAACCTGCTGTAGTAGAGAGAGAGACATTATCCTGCTGTAGTATAGAGAGAGACATTAACCTGCTGTAGTAGAGAGAGAGACATTAACCTGCTGTAGTATAGAGAGAGACATTAACCTGCTGTAGTAGAGAGAGAGACATTAACCTGCTGTAGTATAGAGAGAGACATTAACCTGCTGTAGTAGAGAGAGAGACATTATCATGCTGTAGTAGAGAGAGAGACATTAACCTGCTGTAGTAGAGAGAGAGACATTAACCTGCTGTTGTGGAGAGAGAGAGACATTAACCTGCTGTAGTAGAGAGAGAGAGACATTAACCTGCTGTAGTAGAGAGACATTAACCTGCTGTTGTGGAGAGAGAGAGGCATTAACCTGCTGTTTTGGAGAGAGAGAGGCATTAACCTGCTGTTTTGGAGAGAGAGAGATATTAACCTGCTGTAGTAGAGAGAGAGAGGCATTAACCTGCTTATGTAGAGAGAGAGACATTAACCTGCTTTAGTAGTGAGAGAGAGAGGCATTAACCTGCTGTAGTAGAGAGAGAGAGAGAGAGCACCTAGACCTTATGCACAGATTCTGTCAGACCTGGGCCCTGACAGTAAATCTCAGTAAGACCAAAATAATGGTGTTCCAAAAAATGTCCAGTCACCAGGACCACAATTACAAATTCCATCTAGACACTGTTGCCCTAGAGCACACAATAAACTATACATACCTTGGCCTAAACATCAGCGCCACAGGTAACTTCCACAAAGCTGTGAACGATCTGAGAGACAAGGCAAGAAGGGCATTCTATGCCATCAAAAGAAACATACATTTCAACATACCAATTAGGATTTGGCTAAAAATACTTGAATCAGTCATAGAGCCCATTGCCCTTTATGGTTGTGAGGTCTGGGGTCCGCTCACCAACCAAGACTTCACAAAATGGGACAAACACCAAATTGAGACTCTGCACGCAGAATTCTGCAAAAATATCCTCCGTGTACAACGTAGAACACCAAATAATGCATGCAGAGCAGAATTAGGCCGATACCCACTAATTATCAAAATCCAGAAAAGAGCCGTTAAATTCTACAACCACCTAAAAGGAAGTGATTCACAAACCTTCCATAACAAAGCCATCACCTACAGAGAGATGAACCTGGAGAAGAGTCCCCTAAGCAAGCTGGTCCTGGGGCTCTGTTCACAAACACAAACACACCCTACAGAGCCCCAGGACAACAGCACAATTAGACCCAACCAAATCATGAGAAAACAAAAAGATAATTACTTGACACATTGGAAAGAATTAACAAAAAAACAGAGCAAACTAGAATGCTATTTGGCCCTTAACAGAGAGTACACAGCGGCAGAATACCTGACCACTGTGACTGACCCAAAATTAAGGAAAGCTTTGACTATGTACAGACTCAGTGAGCATAGCCTTGCTATTGAGAAAGGCCGCCGTAGGCAGACATGGCTCTCAAGAGAAGACAGGCTATGTGCTCACTGCCCACAAAATGAGTTGGAAACTGAGCTGCACTTCCTAACCTCCTGCCCAATGTATGACCATATTAGAGAGACATATTTCCCTCAGATTACACAGATCCACAAAGAATTCGAAAACAAATCCAAATTTGAAAAACTCCCATATCTACTGGGTGAAATTCCACAGTGTGCCATCACAGCAGCAAGATTTGTGACCTGTTGCCACGAGAAAAGGGCAACCAGTGAAGAACACACACCATTGTAAATACAACCCATATTTATGCTTATTTATTTTATCTTGTGTCCTTGTTAAAACACTGTATATATATATATAATATGACATTTGTAATGTCTTTACTGTTTTGAAACCTCTGTATGTGTAATGTTTACTGTTAATTTTTGTTGTTTTTCACTTTATATATTCACTTTGTATGTTGTCTACCTCACTTGCTTTGGCAATGTTAGCACATGTTTCCCATGCCAATAAAGCCCTTGAATTGAATTGAATAGAATTGAATTGACATTAACCTGCTGTAGTAGAGAGAGAGAGAGACATTAACCTGCTGTAGTAGAGAGAGAGAGAGACATTAACCTGCTGTAGTAGAGATAGAGAGAGACATTAACCTGCTGTAGTAGAGAGAGAGAGAGACATTAACCTGCTGTAGTAGAGAGAGAGAGACATTAACCTGCTGTAGTAGAGAGAGAGAGACATTATTCTGCTGTAGTAGAGAGAGAGACATTAACCTGCTGTAGTAGAGAGAGAGAGAGACATTAACCTGCTGTAGTAGAGAGAGAGAGAGACATTAACCTGCTGTAGTAGAGAGAGAGAGAGACATTAACCTGCTGTAGTAGAGAGAGAGAGACATTAACCTGCTGTAGTAGAGAGAGAGAGACATTATTCTGCTGTAGTAGAGAGAGAGACATTAACCTGATGTTGTAGAGAGAGAGAGAGACATTAACCTGCTGTAGTAGAGAGAGAGACATTATCCTGCTATATTAGAGAGAGAGAGAGAGAGACATTAACCTGCTGTAGTAGAGAGAGAGACATTAACCTGCTGTAGTAGAGAGAGAGACATTAACCTGCTGTAGTAGAGAGAGAGAGAGACATTAACCTGCTGTAGTAGAGAGAGAGACATTAACCTGCTGTAGTAGAGAGAGAGAGAGACATTAACCTGCTGTAGTAGAGAGATAGACATTAACCCGCTGTAGTAGAGAGAGAGAGAGACATTAACCTGCTGTAGTAGAGAGAGAGAGACATTAACCTGCTGTAGTAGAGAGAGAGACATTAACCTGCTGTAGTAGAGAGAGAGACATTAACCTGCTGTAGTAGAGAGAGAGAGAGACATTAACCTGCTCTAGTAGAGAGAGAGACATTAACCTGCTGTAGTAGAGAGAGAGACATTAACCTCCTGTAGTAGAGAGAGAGACATTAACCTGCTGTAGTAGAGAGAGAGACATTAACCTGCTGTAGTAGAGAGAGAGACATTAACCTGCTGTAGTAGAGAGAGAGAGACATTAACCTGCTGTTGTAGAGAGAGAGACATTAACCTGCTGTAGTAGAGAGAGAGACATTAACCTGCTGTAGTAGAGAGAGGGAGACATTAACCTGCTGTAGTAGAGAGAGAGACATTAACCTGCTGTAGTAGAGAGAGAGACATTAACCTGCTGTAGTAGAGAGAGAGAAATTAACCTGCTGTAGTAGAGAGAGAGAGACATTAACCTGCTGTAGTAGAGAGAGAGAGACATTAACCTGCTGTAGTAGAGAGAGAGAGACATTAACCTGCTGTAGTAGAGAGAGAGAGACATTAACCTGCTGTAGTAGAGAGAGAGAGAGACATTAACCTGCTGTAGTAGAGAGAGAGACATTAACCTGCTGTAGTAGAGAGAGAGAGACATTAACCTGCTGTAGTAGAGAGAGAGAGAGACATTAACCTGCTGTAGTAGAGAGAGAGAGACATTAACCTGCTGTAGTAGAGAGAGAGACATTAACCTGCTGTAGTAGAGAGAGAGAGACATTAACCTGCTGTAGTAGAGAGAGAGAGAGACATTAACCTGCTGTAGTAGAGAGAGAGAGACATTAACCTGCTGTAGTAGAGAGAGAGAGAGACATTAACCTGCTGTAGTAGAGAGAGAGACATTAACCTGCTGTAGTAGAGAGAGAGAGACATTAACCTGCTGTAGTAGAGAGAGAGAGAGACATTAACCTGCTGTAGTAGAGAGAGAGAGACATTAACCTGCTGTAGTAGAGAGAGAGAGAGACATTAACCTGCTGTAGTAGAGAGAGAGACATTAACCTTCTGTTGTAGAGAGAGAGAGAGAGAGAGAGAGAGACATTAACCTGCTGTAGTAGAGAGAGAGAGACATTAACCTGCTGTAGTAGAGAGAGAGAGAGACATTAACCTGCTGTAGTAGAGAGAGAGAGAGACATTAACCTGCTGTAGTAGAGAGAGAGAGAGAGACATTAACCTGCTGTAGTAGAGAGAGAGACATCAACCTGCTGTAGTAGAGAGAGAGACATTAACCTGCTGTTGTAGAGAGAGACATTAACCTGCTGTTGTAGAGAGAGAGACATTAATCTGCTGTTGTGGAGAGAGAGAGACATTAACCTGCTATAGTAGAGAGAGGGAGACATTAACCTGCTGTAGTAGAGAGAGAGACATTAACCTGCTGTTGTGGAGAGAGAGAGACATTATCCTGCTGTTGTGGAGAGAGAGAGACATTAACCTGCTGTTGTGGAGAGAGAGAGACATTAACCTGCTGTAGTAGAGAGAGAGAGATATTAACCTGCTGTAGTAGAGAGAGAGACATTAACCTGCTGTAGTAGAGAGAGAGAGACATTAACCTGCTGTAGTAGAGAGAGAGAGAGACATTAACCTGCTGTAGTAGAGAGAGAGACATTAACCTGCTGTAGTAGAGAGAGAGAGACATTAACCTGCTGTAGTAGAGAGAGAGAGAGAGACATTAACCTGCTGTAGTAGAGAGAGAGAGACATTAGCCTGCTGTAGTAGAGAGAGAGAGAGACATTAACCTGCTGTAGTAGAGAGAGAGACATTAACCTTCTGTTGTAGAGAGAGAGAGAGAGAGAGAGAGAGAGACATTAACCTGCTGTAGTAGAGAGAGAGAGAGACATTAACCTGCTGTAGTAGAGAGAGAGAGACATTAACCTGCTGTAGTAGAGAGAGAGAGAGAGACATTAACCTGCTGTAGTAGAGAGAGAGAGACATTAACCTGCTGTAGTAGAGAGAGAGAGAGAGAGACATTAACCTGCTGTAGTAGAGAGAGAGACATCAACCTGCTGTAGTAGAGAGAGAGATTAACCTGCTGTTGTAGAGATAGAGAGACATTAACCTGCTGTTGTAGAGAGAGAGACATTAACCTGCTGTAGTAGAGAGAGAGATTAACCTGCTGTTGTAGAGAGAGAGAGACCTTAACCTGCTGTTGTAGAGAGAGAGACATTAACCTGCTGTAGTAGAGAGAGAGACATTAACCTGCTGTTGTAGAGAGAGAGACATTAATCTGCTGTTGTGGAGAGAGAGAGACATTAACCTGCTGTAGTAGAGAGAGAGACATTAACCTGCTGTTGTGGAGAGAGAGAGACATTAACCTGCTGTAGTAGAGAGAGAGACATTAACCTGCTGTTGTGGAGAGAGAGAGACATTAACCTGCTGTTGTGGAGAGAGAGAGACATTAACCTGCTGTAGTAGAGAGAGAGAGACATTAACCTGCTGTTGTGGAGAGAGAGAGACATTAACCTGCTGTAGTAGAGAGAGAGAGACATTAACCTGCTGTTGTGGAGAGAGAGAGACATTAACCTGCTGTAGTAGAGAGAGAGAGAGAGAGAGACATTAACCTGCTGTAGTTTAGAGAGAGAGACATTAACCTGCTGTTGTGGAGAGAGAGAGACATTAACCTGCTGTTGTAGAGAGAGAGAGAGACAATAACTGCTGTTTTGTGGTGAGAGAGAGAGACATTCACCTATGTGGTGGAGAGAGAGAGACATTAACCTGCTGTTGTAGAGAGAGAGAGACATTAACCTGCTGTAGTAGAGAGAGAGAGAGACATTAACCTGCTGTAGTAGAGAGAGAGAGACATTAACCTGCTGTAGTAGAGAGAGAGAGACATTAACCTGCTGTAGTAGAGAGAGAGAGAGACATTAACCTGCTGTAGTAGAGAGATAGAGACATTAACCTGCTGTAGTAGAGAGAGAGAGAGACATTAACCTGCTGTAGTAGAGAGAGAGACATTAACCTTCTGTTGTAGAGAGAGAGAGAGAGAGATATTAACCCACTGTTGTAGAGAGAGAGAGACATTAACCTGCTGTAGTAGAGAGAGAGAGAGACATTAACCTGCTGTAGTAGAGAGAGAGAGACATTAACCTGCTGTAGTAGAGAGAGAGAGAGACATTAACCTGCTGTAGTAGAGAGAGAGACATTAACCTTCTGTTGTAGAGAGAGAGAGAGAGACATTAACCTGCTGTAGTAGAGAGAGAGAGACATTAACCTGCTGTAGTAGAGAGAGAGAGAGACATTAACCTGCTGTAGTAGAGAGAGAGAGAGACATTAACCTGCTGTAGTAGAGAGAGAGAGAGAGACATTAACCTGCTGTAGTAGAGAGAGAGACATCAACCTGCTGTAGTAGAGAGAGAGACATTAACCTGCTGTTGTAGAGAGAGACATTAACCTGCTGTTGTAGAGAGAGAGACATTAATCTGCTGTTGTGGAGAGAGAGAGACATTAACCTGCTGTAGTAGAGAGAGAGACATTAACCTGCTGTTGTGGAGAGAGAGAGACATTCACCTGCTGTTGTGGAGAGAGAGAGACATTAACCTGCTGTAGTAGAGAGAGAGAGACATTAACCTGCTGTTGTGGAGAGAGATAGACATTAACCTGCTGTAGTAGAGAGAGAGAGACATTAACCTGCTGTAGTAGAGAGAGAGAGAGACATTAACCTGCTGTAGTAGAGAGAGAGACATTAACCTGCTGTAGTAGAGAGAGAGAGACATTAACCTGCTGTAGTAGAGAGAGAGAGAGAGACATTAACCTGCTGTAGTAGAGAGAGAGAGACATTAACCTGCTGTAGTAGAGAGAGAGAGAGACATTAACCTGCTGTAGTAGAGAGAGAGACATTAACCTTCTGTTGTAGAGAGAGAGAGAGAGAGAGAGAGACATTAACCTGCTGTAGTAGAGAGAGAGAGAGACATTAACCTGCTGTAGTAGAGAGAGAGAGACATTAACCTGCTGTAGTAGAGAGAGAGAGAGAGACATTAACCTGCTGTAGTAGAGGGAGAGAGACATTAACCTGCTGTAGTAGAGAGAGAGAGAGAGACATTAACCTGCTGTAGTAGAGAGAGAGAGACATCAACCTGCTGTAGTAGAGAGAGATTAACCTGCTGTTGTAGAGAGAGAGAGACATTATCCTGCTGTAGTAGAGAGAGAGACATTAACCTGCTGTTGTAGAGAGAGAGACATTAACCTGCTGTTGTAGAGAGAGACATTAACCTGCTGTTGTAGAGAGAGAGAGAGGCATTAACCTGCTGTAAAAGAGAGAGAGAGACATTATCCTGCTGTAGTAGAGAGAGAGACATTAACCTGCTGTTGTAGAGAGAGAGACATTAACCTGCTGTAGTAGAGAGAGAGAGACATTATCCTGCTGTAGTAGAGAGAGAGAGACATTAACCTGCTATAGTAGAGAGAGAGAGAGACATTAACCTGCTGTAGTAGAGAGAGAGAGAGAGACATTAACCTGCTATAGTAGAGAGAGAGAGAGACATTAACCTGCTGTTGTAGAGAGAGAGAGAGACATTAACCTGCTGTTGTAGAGATAGAGAGAGACATTGACCTGCTGTTGTAGAGAGAGAGAGAGACATTAACCTGCTGTAGTAGAGAGAGAGAGAGACATTAACCTGCTGTTGTAGAGAGAGAGAGAGACATTAACCTGCTGTTGTAGAGATAGAGAGAGACATTAACCTGCTGTTGTAGAGAGAGAGAGAGACATTAACCTGCTGTAGTAGAGAGAGAGAGACATTAACCTGCTGTTGTGGAGAGAGAGAGACATTAACCTGCTGTAGTAGAGAGAGAGAGAGAGAGAGACATTAACCTGCTGTAGTTTAGAGAGAGAGACATTAACCTGCTGTTGTGGAGAGAGAGAGACATTAACCTGCTGTTGTAGAGAGAGAGAGAGACATTAACTGCTGTTTTGTGGTGAGAGAGAGAGACATTCACCTATGTGGTGGAGAGAGAGAGACATTAACCTGCTGTTGTAGAGAGAGAGAGAGACATTAACCTGCTGTAGTAGAGAGAGAGAGACATTAACCTGCTGTAGTAGAGAGAGAGAGACATTAACCTGCGGTAGTAGAGAGAGAGAGAGACATTAACCTGCTGTAGTAGAGAGATAGAGACATTAACCTGCTGTAGTAGAGAGAGAGAGACATTAACCTGCTGTAGTAGAGAGAGAGAGACATTAACCTGCTGTAGTAGAGAGAGAGAGAGACATTAACCTGCTGTAGTAGAGAGATAGAGACATTAACCTGCTGTAGTAGAGAGAGAGAGAGACATTAACCTGCTGTAGTAGAGAGAGAGACATTAACCTTCTGTTGTAGAGAGAGAGAGAGAGAGAGAGAGATATTAACCCACTGTTGTAGAGAGAGAGAGACATTAACCTGCTGTAGTAGAGAGAGAGAGAGACATTATCCTGCTGTAGTAGAGAGAGAGACATTAACCTGCTGTAGTAGAGAGAGAGAGAGACATTAACCTGCTGTAGTAGAGAGAGAGACATTAACCTTCTGTTGTAGAGAGAGAGTTTGAGTTTTTATAAAACCTTTATTTTTTACTCAAATGTTAACATAAAATAATGACACACTGCCTTTTCAGAAATAAAACAACAAATGTAATTCCTAAACAAAAATAAATACATAACACATACATTCAACTTATTTCAGCAGCAAAAAATAATTTCCCCTCCTCTACAAAACAAAGCGCTCCTTCGTAGGCCCACTTCTCCTCAAATAATAGGAGATCTTTTACAGCTGAAAAGAACTCAAAATCTACTTTTATTCTTGCTTTCACTAAACCTTTAAAAACACATCTTACATCCTGCCCATATCCCGTTTCTATCTTATGTTTCCTACTCAGAAAAATTGACATCTTAGCTTGTCCCAAAATAAAATTTAACATTTGACATTTTCTTTTCTGTTGTTTACTATATTGAAACCCCAAAATAAAAACAGTGTTATTGAAAAACTCCCCTACAGCTTTAAACAAAGATTCCAGCATTTCGAATAGAGGTTTTATCCTCTCACACTCCATAAAACAGTGAAAAATGGTTTCTCTTATATTACAAAAAGGACATCCATCTCTAACATCTGAGTTAATAACAGATACAAAAGCATTAACTGCAATGATGCCATGTAAAACCCTCCATTGCATATCACCAGTACCCTTTTGTAACGGTGGTTTGTACAGTGCTCTCCATGCTGGCTTTACCTTGTCATCAATGCCCAATTTTACCCTCCATGGAGTATCTTTTCTATTTTTCAATTTATCTTTATTCAACACCTTGACACACCCTCTATACAATTCCTTCCCATTCACCTCATCCAAACCCACCTCCTCCAACCCTCTCAAATCCAGCAATAACGCCTTTCTTTCTGACTCTGGGATATTTGGTGTAATCCCTAGTTTTGGAAATGAGACGTCTTCATCTTGCACAATCTTCTTGTGGCTACTAAGCATACCCCATTCTTCCGCTGACAGAGCCTTCCTACAGCTCCCCAGCATTTGTCCGACAATCCTTTCCGACCTCATCCCCAAATGTTCTGCCATCCGTCTTCTATCCATTAAGGCGGGCCCAGCCATGGCCATTAACTGTCTTAAGGTGATGATTTTCCCCTTCACCAGAATCTTGGAGAAATGTGGAACAGCTGCAGTTGTACAGTCCAGTCTTGCCCCATACACCAGAGGTTCCTCCAACAGCCAATGCACTGACTCCGCTGAAGTTCTTCTGGACACCTTCATTACGCTCCACACTCTGAGAAGGCCTCTGTAAAACGGAGGTACTCCCTCCCTAGAAATCTGGCTACTATCAACCAGAAATAAAGCCTTCTTTAAACCTAATCCTCCAACCCGCTGTAATATAAGACCTGCCACCCCTCTCCACACCACATTTTCCGGTCCATAAAGCAACCTTTGAATAAACTGAAACCGGAAAGCAGCAGCCCTACTAGCAAGATGTACAAGACCTTGTCCCCCCTCCTCTTTTGACAAATACAAAACACTTTGTGGAACCCAGTGATATTTATCCCAAAAGAAATCCACAATAATTGCCTGTATCTTAGCTAGAAGGCCAGATGGTGGTTCTAAAACTGACAACCGATGCCACAGTGCAGATGCAATCACATTGTTAACTATAATAGTACGCCCCCTATATGACATACGAGATAGTAACCAACGCCATCTCCTCATCCTCCCTTCCACCATTTCAACCACCCCACTCCAATTTTTTTCCATAGTCCCCTCATCTCCTAGGTACACTCCAAGATACTTAAAACCTCCCTTACACCATTCTAGCCCCCCTGGCAAAGCCATGATCCCCCCAGACCATTCTCCAATCTGTAAAGCACAACTCTTTTCCCAATTTACCTTTGCAGAGGATATTCCCCTAAAACGATCAACCATTAGACTCAAACTATCCACCTCCGCTTGATTTTTCACTAGCACAACTACATCATCAGCATAGGCTGAAAGACGAATAGGAGGAATATCCTCTGAAAGGCACACCCCTGCAATACGACTTCTAATGCTATTTAGTAGTGGCTCTATAGCAATAGCATATAACATCCCTGACATAGAACATCCCTGCCTAATACCTCTACACACTTTAAAAGGAGCACTCAAACCACCGTTAACTTTCAATACACTTTCAATGTCACCATATATCACCTTTATCATGGCAATAAAACCAGAGCTGAACCCAAACGCTTCAAACGTGTGCCATAAATATTGATGTTCAACTCGGTCAAATGCCTTTTCCTGATCAATTGAAATTAGACCAGCATCCAACCCAATAGCCCTAGAGACGTCCAAAAAATCACGAATCAGAGAAATGTTATCCCCTATCTGCCTGCCAGGAACACAGTAGGACTGATCCGTATGTATGATTTGCCCCATCACCTCCCTCAGCCTGTTGGACAAAGCCTTTGACAATATTTTATAATCAGTACACAATAAAGCCACCGGCCTCCAGTTCTTCACCTCCCTCGGGTCACCCTTTTTAGGCAGTAGGGTGAGGACAGCCCTTCTGCAGCTTATTGGTAGTAACCCTCCGGTTAAACTATCATTAGCTACTTCTAACCAATCCTCTCCCAACATAGCCCAAAAAGACTTAAAAAAGTCAACGGGAAGCCCATCAATGCCTGGTGCCCTTCCATTTTCCATTCCTTTTAATGCAGTGTATAAATCCTGCAAAGACAATGGTTGCTCAAGCTCAACCTGAGCTTCTGCAGGCACCTTTGGGAGCCCATCAAAGAACTGCTGTGTCACTGTTTTGTCCTCTTTGTACTCACACTTGTAGAGCTCAGCATAGAACTCTACTGCCCTCTTTCTAATTTCACTAGGGCTAGTGAGCTCTTGTCCAACAGCTGATTTGAGACAATGAATAATTTTTCTTTGTCCATTCTTTTTCTCTAAACCAAAGAAAAATTTGGATGAGGCATCCATTTCAGATATGCCCTGAAATTTACTTCTCACCAATGCCCCCTGTGCTCTGATACCCAGCAGATCTGCCAATGCAGCTTTTCTCCTCTTGAGGGCCTGAGTATGGCCTCGATCTCCTGTGGTCTCAACCAACGTCATGAGTTCCACTATTTCAATCTCTAGGGCTTTCATTGATCTGGTGATATCCTTGGTGACATTCCTCGTGTATTGATTACAAAATTGTTGAATCTGGATTTTCCCTATATCCCACCATTGTTGAAGGGATACAAAACTGGCCTTTTGAGACCTCCACCTCTCCCAAAAAAAACTGAAACAATTCCTGAAGTGAGCATCACTCAATAAAGTTATATTAAAATGCCAGTATGCGCTTTTAGGTTTTACATCGTTAATGAACACCACCTCTGTTATTAAACAATGATCAGAAAATCCCACTGGAGTTATCACACTTGATTTACAGACCTGAGATTGATGCTCAAAAACATAAAACCTATCTAACCTGGCCATAGAGATGATGTTCTCTCTCACATGCGCCCAGGTGTACTGCCTTGTTCCTCCATGTTGACTCCTCCAAATATCACACAGTTCATTTGTTACAATAAGGCGTTTTAAAAACGTCCTTGAGGCTATATGAGGTTCTTGGTGATTTCTATCTAAATCACTAACTGTGCAGTTAAAATCCCCAGCAATAAACAAATAATCTTCTTTGTTACATTTCTCAATGGTATTTGATAATGTCTCTAAAAAACATACCCTCTCAACTGTCACCACTGGGGCATATACATTTATCAGACACATATTGATGTTTTCATACTTTGCTCTAACTTTTAATAACCTCCCCTCAACTACCTCTTCAACCTCATATGACAAAGGCAAAAACCCTTTTGAGAACAAGATAACCACACCCCCACTTTTTGAGTTTTTATGACTACACACCACTGTCCCCCCCCACTCCTGTTGCCACATAACTTCATTTTCCAAATTACTATGCGTTTCTTGTAGAAAAATTATGTCACTTCCCTTTCCCCTCATTAACTCATACACCATGGCTCTTTTTTTAACATCTCTTGCCCCATTTACGTTTAAAGAAGAGATCTTAAAACTGCTCATGGATAAGAAAAAAATACAGAGGAAGATACAGCCACCACATCTCTTTACAGAGTTAAAACTGCAACTGAACTCTTTCATTTTCTTTAGAATTTGCATCACTTATTACTCTCGTGACCACTTTCTTGAGTCTAGCAATTTCAGGGCTTTTCAAACCTCCCCCTGTAATTTTTGACATCAGAAACTTTGCTGATTCAATAAACAATTCACGTTCAGGGAAAAAATCAGTTACATTGTAATCCTGCATATATTTCTTCCCTTTTGTCAACTTCAGAAATTGACGTATCTTCTCAATCCCATACCTCCCTTCCACCCCATCTATCTCACTATATTGTTGTGACGCGTCAGATGACTCACTCTCGCTATCCTCCCCAGAAGAAAACCCCATCTCTACAACCTGTTCATCTTCACCTGATTTATCCATCTCTACCTTTCTCTTAGAATTAGACCCTTCACCACCCCTTAAATTCTTCCTTTTACTCCTCGGTATTTTGAAAACATCCGCTTCCTTTTCCGTTATTTCAATCTCCTCTTGACCTCCAATTTCATTTTCCAGCACCACCTCAGCGACAGCAGTCGCAATCTCACCTAGTGTTTCCCCTCCCTCTTTGTTCTGATCTACCACAATTGCCCCCGTATCCACAATGCCTTCCTCTCCTACTTTTCCAACCACATCTGCCCACCTTCTCTCTTCCCCTACACCTGTAGTATTTTCATCCCTTCGCTGTGGTACGTTAGTTGCACCCGCACTAAAGCTACTACCAGGCTCAGCGCGTTCATTCTCGGGACAATTACGCACCAAATGCCCCTCTCTTCCACATCCAAAACATTTCATTGATTCAGTAGATGCATAGAAGACATAATCAAATCCATCAATCTTAAAACTAAACGCTAAATTCAGTTCATCTCCTTCCTTTTTTAAAATCATATGCACTTGTCTCCTATGAGACACGACATGTTTCAACAACGGAGATTTGCATCCAAAAAGAACCTTCTTTATTGTAGATACGATTTGACCATGACGAGATAACTCTCGCTCTAACACTTCATCTCTAACAAATGGTGGCACGTTAGAAAGCATAACTTTCTTCGCAGGATTCATAAGCGGAAATACCGGCGTCTGTGTCTCCCGCAACACAACACCCCTCTCAACTATCTTATTCACCTTTTCAATTGAATCTAAGAATATCACTACAGCGCTATTCATCCTTGAGGCTGATTTGATGCTATCATACCCAATGATAGCACCCACAGCCAAGCTACATTCTTCCACTGAACACCCAGCCGCAGCAGGAATTTTTACTCCATGCCTCCGACTAAGTTTTTCAAACTCTACATTCCCGCGAGTGGCCATTGCAACCAGCCCCACCCGCTGGTTGTGCCCTCGCGAAAAACCAACCTCAAAGATCCCACCACCCCTATACGTGCTTAGTGATAGTTAAACAATATACCCTTAAAACAACTAAACTAATCAATATATATATATGTACATACCAAAACCCAATAGAGTGAAAAGAAATTTCATTCGCGCTCACAAACACTCTGCTTGACGACTCACTCCCAGCATGCACTCCGACGAGAGAGAGAGAGAGAGAGAGAGAGAGAGACATTAACCTGCTGTAGTAGAGAGAGAGAGACATTAACCTGCTGTAGTAGAGAGAGAGAGAGACATTAACCTGCTGTAGTAGAGAGAGAGAGAGACATTAACCTGCTGTAGTAGAGAGAGAGAGAGAGAGAGACATTAACCTGCTGTAGTAGAGAGAGAGACATCAACCTGCTGTAGTAGAGAGAGAGACATTAACCTGCTGTTGTAGAGAGAGACATTAACCTGCTGTTGTAGAGAGAGAGACATTAATCTGCTGTTGTGGAGAGAGAGAGACATTAACCTGCTGTAGTAGAGAGAGAGACATTAACCTGCTGTTGTGGAGAGAGAAAGACATTAACCTGCTGTTGTGGAGAGAGAGAGACATTAACCTGCTGTAGTAGAGAGAGAGAGACATTAACCTGCTGTTGTGGAGAGAGAGAGACATTAACCTGCTGTAGTAGAGAGAGAGAGACATTAACCTGCTGTAGTAGAGAGAGAGAGAGACATTAACCTGCTGTAGTAGAGAGAGAGACATTAACCTGCTGTAGTAGAGAGAGAGAGACATTAACCTGCTGTAGTAGAGAGAGAGAGAGAGACATTAACCTGCTGTAGTAGAGAGAGAGAGACATTAACCTGCTGTAGTAGAGAGAGAGAGAGACATTAACCTGCTGTAGTAGAGAGATAGAGACATTAACCTGCTGTAGTAGAGAGAGAGAGAGAGAGAGAGAGACATTAACCTGCTGTAGTAGAGAGAGAGAGACATTAACCTGCTGTAGTAGAGAGAGAGAGACATTAACCTGCTGTAGTAGAGAGAGAGAGAGAGACATTAACCTGCTGTAGTAGAGAGAGAGAGACATTAACCTGCTGTAGTAGAGAGAGAGAGAGAGACATTAACCTGCTGTAGTAGAGAGAGAGACATCAACCTGCTGTAGTAGAGAGAGAGATTAACCTGCTGTTGTAGAGAGAGAGACATTAACCTGCTGTTGTAGAGAGAGAGAGACATTAACCTGCTGTAGTAGAGAGAGAGAGACATTAACCTGCTGTTGTAGAGAGAGACCTTAACCTGCTGTTGTGGAGAGAGAGAGACATTAACCTGCTGTAGTAGAGAGAGAGAGAGACATTAACCTGCTGTAGTAGAGAGAGAGACATTAACCTTCTGTTGTAGAGAGAGAGAGAGAGAGAGAGAGAGAGAGAGAGACATTAACCTGCTGTAGTAGAGAGAGAGAGACATTAACCTGCTGTAGTAGAGAGAGAGAGAGAGACATTAACCTGCTGTAGTAGAGAGAGAGACATCAACCTGCTGTAGTAGAGAGAGAGACATTAACCTGCTGTTGTAGAGAGAGACATTAACCTGCTGTTGTAGAGAGAGAGACATTAATCTGCTGTTGTGGAGAGAGAGAGACATTAACCTGCTGTAGTAGAGAGAGAGACATTAACCTGCTGTTGTGGAGAGAGAGAGACATTAACCTGCTGTTGTGGAGAGAGAGAGACATTAACCTGCTGTAGTAGAGAGAGAGAGACATTAACCTGCTGTTGTGGAGAGAGAGAGACATTAACCTGCTGTAGTAGAGAGAGAGAGACATTAACCTGCTGTAGTAGAGAGAGAGAGAGACATTAACCTGTTGTAGTAGAGAGAGAGACATTAACCTGCTGTAGTAGAGAGAGAGAGACATTAACCTGCTGTAGTAGAGAGAGAGAGAGAGACATTAACCTGCTGTAGTAGAGAGAGAGAGACATTAACCTGCTGTAGTAGAGAGAGAGAGAGACATTAACCTGCTGTAGTAGAGAGAGAGACATTAACCTTCTGTTGTAGAGAGAGAGAGAGAGAGAGAGAGACATTAACCTGCTGTAGTAGAGAGAGAGAGAGACATTAACCTGCTGTAGTAGAGAGAGAGAGACATTAACCTGCTGTAGTAGAGAGAGAGAGAGAGACATTAACCTGCTGTAGTAGAGAGAGAGAGACATTAACCTGCTGTAGTAGAGAGAGAGAGAGAGAGACATTAACCTGCTGTAGTAGAGAGAGAGACATCAACCTGCTGTAGTAGAGAGAGAGATTAACCTGCTGTTGTAGAGAGAGAGACATTAACCTGCTGTTGTAGAGAGAGAGAGACATTAACCTGCTGTAGTAGAGAGAGAGAGACATTAACCTGCTGTTGTAGAGAGAGACATTAACCTGCTGTTGTGGAGAGAGAGAGACATTAACCTGCTGTAGTAGAGAGAGAGACATTAACCTGCTGTTGTGGAGAGAGAGATACATTAACCTGCTGTAGTAGAGAGAGAGACATTAACCTGCTGTTGTGGAGAGAGAGAGAGACATTAACCTGCTGTTGTAGAGAGAGAGACATTAACCTGCTGTTGTGGAGAGAGAGAGACATTAACCTGCTGTTGTGGAGAGAGAGAGACATTAACCTGCTGTAGTAGAGAGAGAGAGACATTAGCCTGCTGTTGTGGAGAGAGAGAGACATTAACCTGCTGTAGTAGAGAGAGAGAGACATTAACCTGCTGTAGTAGAGAGAGAGAGACATTAACCTGCTGTTGTGGAGAGAGAGACATTAACCTGCTGTAGTAGAGAGAGAGAGACATTATCCTGCTGTAGTAGAGAGAGAGAGACATTATCCTGCTGTAGTAGAGAGAGAGACATTAACCTGCTGTTGTAGAGAGAGAGACATTAATCTGCTGTTGTAGAGAGAGACATTAACCTGCTGTTGTAGAGAGAGAGAGAGAGGCATTAACCTGCTGTAAAAGAGAGAGAGAGACATTATCCTGCTGTAGTAGAGAGAGAGACATTAACCTGCTGTTGTAGAGAGAGAGACATTAACCTGCTGTAGTAGAGAGAGAGAGACATTATCCTGCTGTAGTAGAGAGAGAGACATTAACCTGCTATAGTAGAGAGAGAGAGAGACATTAACCTGCTGTAGTAGAGAGAGAGAGAGAGACATTAACCTGCTATAGTAGAGAGAGAGAGAGACATTAACCTGCTGTTGTAGAGAGAGAGAGAGACATTAACCTGCTGTTGTAGAGATAGAGAGAGACATTGACCTGCTGTTGTAGAGAGAGAGAGAGACATTAACCTGTTGTAGTAGAGAGAGAGAGAGACATTAACCTGCTGTTGTAGAGAGAGAGAGAGACATTAACCTGCTGTTGTAGAGATAGAGAGAGACATTAACCTGCTGTTGTAGAGAGAGAGAGAGACATTAACCTGCTGTAGTAGAGAGAGAGAGACATTAACCTGCTGTTGTGGAGAGAGAGAGACATTAACCTGCTGTAGTAGAGAGAGAGAGAGAGAGAGAGACATTAACCTGCTGTAGTTTAGAGAGAGAGACATTAACCTGCTGTTGTAGAGAGAGAGAGAGACATTAACCTGCTGTAGTAGAGAGAGAGAGACATTAACCTGCTGTTGTGGAGAGAGAGAGACATTAACCTGCTGTTGTAGAGAGAGAGAGAGACATTAACTGCTGTTTTGTGGTGAGAGAGAGAGACATTCACCTATGTGGTGGAGAGAGAGAGACATTAACCTGCTGTTGTAGAGAGAGAGAGACATTAACCTGCTGTAGTAGAGAGAGAGAGAGACATTAACCTGCTGTAGTAGAGAGAGAGAGACATTAACCTGCTGTAGTAGAGAGAGAGAGACATTAACCTGCTGTAGTAGAGAGAGAGAGAGACATTAACCTGCTGTAGTAGAGAGATAGAGACATTAACCTGCTGTAGTAGAGAGAGACAGAGACATTAACCTGCTGTAGTAGAGAGAGAGACATTAACCTTCTGTTGTAGAGAGAGAGAGAGAGAGAGAGATTAACCTACTGTTGTAGAGAGAGAGAGACATTAACCTGCTGTAGTAGAGAGAGAGAGACATTAACCTGCTGTTGTAGAGAGAAAGAGAGAGACATTACCCTGCTGTTGTAGAGAGAGAGAGACATTATCCTGCTGTAGTAGAGAGAGAGAGACATTAACCTGCTGTTGTAGAGAGAGAGAGAGAGAGAGAGACATTAACCTGCTGTTGTAGAGAGAGAGAGAGACATTAACCTGCTGTTGTGGAGAGAGAGAGACATTAACCTGCTGTTGTGGAGAGAGAGAGACATTAACCTGCTGTAGTAGAGAGAGAGAGACATTAACCTGCTGTTGTGGAGAGAGAGAGACATTAACCTGCTGTAGTAGAGAGAGAGAGACATTAACCTGCTGTAGTAGAGAGAGAGAGAGACATTAACCTGCTGTAGTAGAGAGAGAGAGACATTAACCTGCTGTAGTAGAGAGAGAGAGAGACATTAACCTGCTGTAGTAGAGAGAGAGACATTAACCTGCTGTAGTAGAGAGAGAGAGAGAGACATTAACCTGCTGTAGTAGAGAGAGAGAGACATTAACCTGCTGTAGTAGAGAGAGAGAGAGAGAGACATTAACCTGCTGTAGTAGAGAGAGAGACATCAACCTGCTGTAGTAGAGAGAGAGAGAGAGATTAACCTGCTGTTGTAGAGAGAGAGAGACATTAACCTGCTGTTGTAGAGAGAGAGAGACATTAACCTGCTGTAGTAGAGAGAGAGAGACATTAACCTGCTGTTGTAGAGAGAGAGACATTAATCTGCTGTTGTGGAGAGAGAGAGACATTAACCTGCTGTTGTAGAGAGAGAGAGACATTAACCTGCTGTAGTAGAGAGAGAGAGACATTAACCTGCTGTTGTAGAGAGAGAGACATTAATCTGCTGTTGTGGAGAGAGAGAGACATTAACCTGCTGTTGTAGAGAGAGAGACATTAACCTGCTGTTGTGGAGAGAGAGAGAGACATTAACCTGCTGTTGTGGAGAGAGAGAGAGACATTACCCTGCTGTTGTAGAGAGAGAGAGAGAGAGAGACATTAACCTGCTGTTGTAGAGAGAGAGAGAGACATTAACCTGCTGTTGTGGAGAGAGAGAGACATTAACCTGCTGTTGTGGAGAGAGAGAGACATTAACCTGCTGTAGTAGAGAGAGAGAGACATTAACCTGCTGTTGTGGAGAGAGAGAGACATTAACCTGCTGTAGTAGAGAGAGAGAGACATTAACCTGCTGTAGTAGAGAGAGAGAGAGACATTAACCTGCTGTAGTAGAGAGAGAGAGACATTAACCTGCTGTAGTAGAGAGAGAGAGAGACATTAACCTGCTGTAGTAGAGAGAGAGACATTAACCTGCTGTAGTAGAGAGAGAGAGACATTAACCTGCTGTAGTAGAGAGAGAGAGACATTAACCTGCTGTAGTAGAGAGAGAGAGACATTAACCTGCTGTAGTAGAGAGAGAGAGAGACATTAACCTGCTGTAGTAGAGAGAGAGACATTAACCTTCTGTTGTAGAGAGAGAGAGAGAGAGAGAGAGACATTAACCTGCTGTAGTAGAGAGAGAGAGAGACATTAACCTGCTGTAGTAGAGAGAGAGAGACATTAACCTGCTGTAGTAGAGAGAGAGAGAGAGACATTAACCTGCTGTAGTAGAGAGAGAGAGACATTAACCTGCTGTAGTAGAGAGAGAGAGAGAGACATTAACCTGCTGTAGTAGAGAGAGAGAGACATTAACCTGCTGTAGTAGAGAGAGAGAGACATTAACCTGCTGTTGTAGAGAGAGAGACATTAATCTGCTGTTGTGGAGAGAGAGAGACATTAACCTGCTGTAGTAGAGAGAGAGAGAGAGATTAACCTGCTGTTGTAGAGAGAGAGAGACATTAACCTGCTGTAGTAGAGAGAGAGAGAGAGAGAGACATTAACCTGCTGTAGTAGAGAGAGAGAGACATTAACCTGCTGTAGTAGAGAGAGAGAGAGAGACATTAACCTGCTGTAGTAGAGAGAGAGAGACATTAACCTGCTGTAGTAGAGAGAGAGAGACATTAACCTGCTGTTGTAGAGAGAGAGACATTAATCTGCTGTTGTGGAGAGAGAGAGACATCAACCTGCTGTAGTAGAGAGAGAGAGAGAGATTAACCTGCTGTTGTAGAGAGAGAGAGACATTAACCTGCTGTTGTAGAGAGAGAGAGACATTAACCTGCTGTAGTAGAGAGAGAGAGACATTAACCTGCTGTTGTAGAGAGAGAGACATTAATCTGCTGTTGTGGAGAGAGAGAGACATTAACCTGCTGTTGTAGAGAGAGAGACATTAACCTGCTGTTGTGGAGAGAGAGAGAGACATTAACCTGCTCTTGTGGAGAGAGAGAGAGACATTAATCTGCTGTTGTGGAGAGAGAGAGACATTAACCTGCTGTTGTGGAGAGAGAGAGACATTAACCTGCTGTAGTAGAGAGAGAGACATTAACCTGCTGTTGTGGAGAGAGAGAGACATTAACCTGCTGTAGTAGAGAGAGAGACATTAACCTGCTGTTGTGGAGAGAGAGAGACATTAACCTGCTGTTGTGGAGAGAGAGAGACATTAACCTGCTGTAGTAGAGAGAGAGACATTAACCTGCTGTTGTGGAGAGAGAGAGACATTAACCTGCTGTAGTAGAGAGAGAGAGAGACATTAACCTGCTGTTGTGGAGAGAGAGAGACATTAACCTGCTGTAGTAGAGAGAGAGAGACATTAACCTGCTGTTGTGGAGAGAGAGAGACATTAACCTGCTGTAGTAGAGAGAGAGAGACATTAACCTGCTGTAGTAGAGAGAGAGAGACATTAACCTGTTGTTGTGGAGAGAGAGACATTAACCTGCTGTAGTAGAGAGAGAGAGACATTATCCTGCTGTAGTAGAGAGAGAGAGACATTATCCTGCTGTAGTAGAGAGAGAGAGACATTAACCTGCTGTTGTAGAGAGAGAGACATTAACCTGCTGTAGTAGAGAGAGAGAGACATTATCCTGCTGTAGTAGAGAGAGAGACATTAACCTGCTATAGTAGAGAGAGAGAGAGACATTAACCTGCTATAGTAGAGAGAGAGAGAGACATTAACCTGCTGTTGTAGAGAGAGAGAGAGACATTAACCTGCTGTTGTAGAGATAGAGAGAGACATTAACCTGCTGTTGTAGAGAGAGAGAGAGACATTAACCTGCTGTAGTAGAGAGAGAGAGACATTAACCTGCTGTTGTGGAGAGAGAGAGACATTAACCTGCTGTAGTAGAGAGAGAGAGAGAGAGAGACATTAACCTGCTGTAGTTTAGAGAGAGAGACATTAACCTGCTGTTGTAGAGAGAGAGAGAGACATTAACCTGCTGTAGTAGAGAGAGAGAGACATTAACCTGCTGTTGTGGAGAGAGAGAGACATTAACCTGCTGTTGTAGAGAGAGAGAGAGACATTAACCTGCTGTTGTAGAGATAGAGAGAGACATTAACCTGCTGTTGTAGAGAGAGAGAGAGACATTAACCTGCTGTAGTAGAGAGAGAGAGACATTAACCTGCTGTTGTGGAGAGAGAGAGACATTAACCTGCTGTAGTAGAGAGAGAGAGAGAGAGAGACATTAACCTGCTGTAGTTTAGAGAGAGAGACATTAACCTGCTGTTGTAGAGAGAGAGAGAGACATTAACCTGCTGTAGTAGAGAGAGAGAGACATTAACCTGCTGTTGTGGAGAGAGAGAGACATTAACCTGCTGTTGTAGAGAGAGAGAGAGACATTAACCTGCTGTTGTAGAGATAGAGAGAGACATTAACCTGCTGTTGTAGAGAGAGAGAGAGACATTAACCTGCTGTAGTAGAGAGAGAGAGACATTAACCTGCTGTTGTGGAGAGAGAGAGACATTAACCTGCTGTAGTAGAGAGAGAGAGAGAGAGAGACATTAACCTGCTGTAGTTTAGAGAGAGAGACATTAACCTGCTGTTGTAGAGAGAGAGAGAGACATTAACCTGCTGTAGTAGAGAGAGAGAGACATTAACCTGCTGTTGTGGAGAGAGAGAGACATTAACCTGCTGTTGTAGAGAGAGAGAGAGACATTAACTGCTGTTTTGTGGTGAGAGAGAGAGACATTCACCTATGTGGTGGAGAGAGAGAGACATTAACCTGCTGTTGTAGAGAGAGAGAGACATTAACCTGCTGTAGTAGAGAGAGAGAGAGACATTAACCTGCTGTAGTAGAGAGAGAGAGACATTAACCTGCTGTAGTAGAGAGAGAGAGACATTAACCTGCTGTAGTAGAGAGAGAGAGACATTAACCTGCTGTAGTAGAGAGAGAGAGACATTAACCTGCTGTAGTAGAGAGAGAGAGAGACATTAACCTGCTGTAGTAGAGAGAGAGACATTAACCTTCTGTTGTAGAGAGAGAGAGAGAGAGAGATATTAACCTACTGTTGTAGAGAGAGAGAGACATTAACCTGCTGTAGTAGAGAGAGAGAGACATTAACCTGCTGTTGTAGAGAGAGAGAGAGAGAGACATTACCCTGCTGTTGTAGAGAGAGAGAGAGACGTTATCCTGCTGTAGTAGAGAGAGAGAGACATTAACCTGCTGTTGTAGAGAGAGAGAGAGAGAGAGACATTAACCTGCTGTTGTAGAGAGAGAGAGAGAGACATTAACCTGCTGTTGTGGAGAGAGAGAGACATTAACCTGCTGTTGTGGAGAGAGAGAGACATTAACCTGCTGTAGTAGAGAGAGAGAGACATTAACCTGCTGTTGTGGAGAGAGAGAGACATTAACCTGCTGTAGTAGAGAGAGAGAGACATTAACCTGCTGTAGTAGAGAGAGAGAGAGACATTAACCTGCTGTAGTAGAGAGAGAGAGACATTAACCTGCTGTAGTAGAGAGAGAGAGAGACATTAACCTGCTGTAGTAGAGAGAGAGACATTAACCTGCTGTAGTAGAGAGAGAGAGACATTAACCTGCTGTAGTAGAGAGAGAGAGAGAGAGAGACATTAACCTGCTGTAGTAGAGAGAGAGAGACATTAACCTGCTGTAGTAGAGAGAGAGAGAGACATTAACCTGCTGTAGTAGAGAGAGAGACATTAACCTTCTGTTGTAGAGAGAGAGAGAGAGAGAGAGAGACATTAACCTGCTGTAGTAGAGAGAGAGAGAGACATTAACCTGCTGTAGTAGAGAGAGAGAGACATTATCCTGCTGTAGTAGAGAGAGAGAGAGAGACATTAACCTGCTGTAGTAGAGAGAGAGAGACATTAACCTGCTGTAGTAGAGAGAGAGAGAGAGACATTAACCTGCTGTAGTAGAGAGAGAGACATTAACCTGCTGTAGTAGAGAGAGAGAGACATTAACCTGCTGTAGTAGAGAGAGAGAGAGAGATTAACCTGCTGTTGTAGAGAGAGAGAGACATTAACCTGCTGTTGTAGAGAGAGAGAGACATTAACCTGCTGTAGTAGAGAGAGAGAGACATTAACCTGCTGTTGTAGAGAGAGAGACATTAATCTGCTGTTGTGGAGAGAGAGAGACATTAACCTGCTGTTGTAGAGAGAGAGACATTAACCTGCTGTTGTGGAGAGAGAGAGAGACATTAATCTGCTGTTGTGGAGAGAGAGAGACATTAACCTGCTGTTGTAGAGAGAGAGACATTAACCTGCTGTTGTAGAGAGAGAGAGAGACATTAATCTGCTGTTGTGGAGAGAGAGAGACATTAACCTGCTGTTGTAGAGAGAGAGACATTAACCTGCTGTTGTGGAGAGAGAGAGAGACATTAACCTGCTGTTGTGGAGAGAGAGAGACATTAACCTGCTGTTGTAGAGAGAGAGACATTAACCTGCTGTTGTAGAGAGAGAGAGAGACATTAACCTGCTGTAGTAGAGAGAGAGACATTAACCTGCTGTTGTGGAGAGAGAGAGACATTAACCTGCTGTTGTGGAGAGAGAGAGACATTAACCTGCTGTAGTAGAGAGAGAGAGACATTAACCTGCTGTTGTGGAGAGAGAGAGACATTAACCTGCTGTAGTAGAGAGAGAGAGACATTAACCTGCTGTTGTGGAGAGAGAGAGACATTAACCTGCTGTAGTAGAGAGAGAGAGACATTAACCTGCTGTAGTAGAGAGAGATACATTAACCTGCTGTTGTGGAGAGAGAGATACATTAACCTGCTGTTGTGGAGAGAGAGAGACATTAACCTGCTGTAGTAGAGAGAGAGAGACATTAACCTGCTGTTGTGGAGAGAGAGAGACATTAACCTGCTGTAGTAGAGAGAGAGAGACATTAACCTGCTGTTGTGGAGAGAGAGAGACATTAACCTGCTGTAGTAGAGAGAGAGAGACATTAACCTGCTGTTGTGGAGAGAGAGACATTAACCTGCTGTAGTAGAGAGAGAGAGACATTATCCTGCTGTAGTAGAGAGAGAGAGACATTATCCTGCTGTAGTAGAGAGAGAGACATTAACCTGCTGTTGTAGAGAGAGAGAAATTAACCTGCTGTTGTAGAGAGAGACATTAACCTGCTGTTGTAGAGAGAGAGAGAGGCATTAACCTGCTGTAAAAGAGAGAGAGAGACATTATCCTGCTGTAGTAGAGAGAGAGACATTAACCTGCTGTTGTAGAGAGAGAGACATTAACCTGCTGTAGTAGAGAGAGAGAGACATTATCCTGCTGTTGTAGAGAGAGAGACATTAACCTGCTATAGTAGAGAGAGAGAGAGACATTAACCTGCTGTAGTAGAGAGAGAGAGAGACATTAACCTGCTGTTGTAGAGAGAGAGAGAGACATTAACCTGCTGTTGTAGAGAGAGAAAGAGACATTAACCTGCTGTTGTAGAGATAGAGAGAGGCATTAACCTGCTGTAGTAGAGAGAGAGAGAGACATTAACCTGCTGTAGTAGAGAGAGAGAGACATTAACCTGCTGTAGTAGAGAGAGAGAGAGACATTAACCTGCTGTAGTAGAGAGATAGAGACATTAACCTGCTGTAGTAGAGAGAGAGAGAGACATTAACCTGCTGTAGTAGAGAGAGAGACATTAACCTTCTGTTGTAGAGAGAGAGAGAGAGAGAGAGATATTAACCTACTGTTGTAGAGAGAGAGAGACATTAACCTGCTGTAGTAGAGAGAGAGAGACATTAACCTGCTGTTGTAGAGAGAGAGAGAGAGAGAGAGATTAACCTGCTGTAGTAGAGAGAGAGAGACATTAACCTGCTGTTGTAGAGAGAGAGAGACATTAACCTTCTGTTGTAGAGAGAGAGAGAGAGAGAGAGATTAACCTGCTGTAGTAGAGAGAGAGAGACATTAACCTGCTGTTGTAGAGAGAGAGAGAGAGACATTACCCTGCTGTTGTAGAGAGAGAGAGACATTATCCTGCTGTAGTACAGAGAGAGAGACATTAACCTGCGTATGTAGAGAGAGAGAGAGAGAGAGAGACATTAACCTGCTGTTGTAGAGAGAGAGAGAGACATTAACCTGCTGTTGTAGAGAGAGAGAGAGACATTAACCTGCTGTTGTAGAGAGAGAGAGAGACATTAACCTATGTGGTGGAGAGAGAGAGACATTAACCTGCTGTTGTAGAGAGAGAGACATTTACCTGCTGCTGTAGAGAGAGAGAGAGACATTAACCTGCTGTAGTAGAGAGAGAGACATTAACCTGCTGTAGTAGAGAGAGAGAGACATTAACCTGCTGTAGTAGAGAGAGAGAGACATTAACCTGCTGTTGTAGAGAGAGAGAGAGACATTAACCTGCTGTAGTAGAGAGAGAAAGATTACCCTGCTGTTGTGGAGAGAGAGAGAGACATTAACCTGCTGTTGTAGAGAGAGAGAGAGACATTAACTGCTGTTTTGTGGTGAGAGAGAGAGACATTCACCTATGTGGTGGAGAGAGAGAGACATTAACCTGCTGTTGTAGAGAGAGAGAGACATTAACCTGCTGTAGTAGAGAGAGAGAGACATTAACCTGCTGTAGTAGAGATTTGTGGAGATTTCAATGCAAGAACAGGTTCTGAGCCTGACTACACTGATGCGGGAGGTAACCACCACATATTTGGACACCCCTCCTTGTACAGTAGCCCTATTATAAATAATAGAAACAGTCCTGACCAAATACTGAACAAAAATGGAAAAGAGTTAGTACATCTCTGTCGAGCCTTAGGCCTGTACATGCTTAATGGTAGAATCAGAGGGGACTCTTTAGGTCAGTTTACTTACTGCTCAGCTCTTGGGACAAGTGTAGTCGATTATGCCATCACTGACATTGACCCCTCCTCCATTAGTGCATTCACTGTCAGACCACAGACACCATTGTCAGATCACAGTCAGATCAACGTGTTTCTGAAGAAATTAACCGGCAATATTCATTCAAAAAAACAGCCCAATAAACTTTACAACATAAACCAATCGTTCAGATGGGCTCCAAACAGTGCAGAGGCATTCATTGAAACATTGAACTCAAATGAAATGATGAACTCTATACAGTTTTTCAATAACTCACAGTACCAAAACAATAAAGATGGTGTCAATTCAGCTACCCAAAACATCAACTGCATATTCCAAAAAGCAGCATCGAAAGCAAATTTGAGAAAACCAAAGCAATGCAACATCAGAAGCAAAAATCAAAATGTTTCTGACAAATGGTTTGATAATGAATGTAAAACAATTAGAAAACACCTAAGACAAATGTCAAACAAAAAACATAAGCAGCAAAACAACCCAGAGCTACGATATGAATACTTTGAAACTCTGAAACAGTATAAACAAACACTGAAATGCAAGAAATTGAATTATACCAACAAGACACTTGATGAAATTGAAAACGCAATTGACCAAAATCAGTTCTGGGACATGTGGAACAATTTAAGCACAACAAAGCCACAAGAATTAGCCATACAAGATGTAGGAATTTGGAAAACTTACTTTGATAATCTATACAAAAACATCCCACAAAAAGACTTAAACCAGAACCAATTAGAAATTAAAGAAAAATTGAACATCCTGGAATCAGTCATTAAAAACAACCAAAATCCATTAGATTACCCAATAACCCAACAAGAACTAAATGAAAAGCTAAAATCTATTAAATCAAAAAAGGCTTGTGGTGTAGACAACATCAGAAATGAAATGCTGAAAAACAGCACACCTGAGTTGCAAAATGCTGTGCTTAAATTGTTCAACATGGTTTTAACTTCTGGCTGCTTCCCTGATGTCTGGAACCAGGGGCTCATCTCCCCTATCCACAAAAGTGGAGACAAATCAGACCCCAATAATTACAGGGGAATTTGCGTCAACAGTAACTTGGGAAAGATTTTCTGTAGCATTTTGAATTCAAGAATTCAAACCTTTCTTCAAGAAAAAAATGTAATAAGTAAATGTCAAATTGGCTTTCTCCCTAACCATCGCACTACTGACCATATATACACCTTACACACACTAATTAATAAACACGTCCACCAAAAAAAAGAGGGCAAAATCTTTGCTTGCTTTATTGACTTTAAAAAAGCATTTGACTCGATTTGGCACGAAGGGCTATTCTACAAAATTCTACAAAGTGGGCTTGGTGGTAAGGTGTATGACTTAATAAAATGTATGTACACAGAAAACAAGTGTGCAATAAAAATCAAAAACCAAAGAACAGAATTTTTTTCACAATGTCGAGGTGTGAGACAAGGCTGCAATTTGAGTCCAAATCTTTTCAACATTTATATCAATGAATTAGCAGACATGTTGGACCAATCTCCAGCCCCAGGACTCACACTATTTGACACAGAGGTGAAATACCTGCTATATGCTGATGACTTGGTACTTCTATCACCAACCAAAGAAGGTCTTCAACAAAACATGAATATTCTGGAGCAATATTGCCATAATTGGGCCCTGGCAGTAAATTTCCAAAAAACTAAAATCATGATTTTCCAAAAAAAACCCAGATGTCAGAAACAAAAATGTAAATTCACCCTGAACAACACCTTAATTGAACACACAAAAAATTACACCTACCTTGGTCTGACCATATCTGCATCGGGAAACTTTAATATGGCAGTGAAGGCACTCAAAGAAAAAGCCCGCAGAGCAATGTATGCAATAAAAATGAAATTATTCAAAATCAACATCCCAATTAGAATTTGGACTAAAATATTTGACAGTGTAATCCTACCAATAGCACTTTATGGAAGTGAGGTTTGGGGGCCACTCAATAAACTGGATTTTAAAATGTGGGACAAACATCCAATTGAAGCCCTACATGCAGAATTCTGTCGGAAAATTCTACAAGTCCAGAGAAATACACCAACTAATGCATGTAGGGCAGAATTGGGCCGTTTTCCAGTAATAATGAAAATACAGAAAAGATCATTAAAATTTTGGCTACATCTAAATTCAAGTCCAAATTCGAGTCTGCAATTTAAAGCACTTCAAGCCCAAGAGCTGAGCCCAGAAACGAGCCCTCTCAGTCAGCTGGTGTTGGACCTCACCAACCAAGCTGACGCCAGCACTGCTTCAAAAGAAAGAATTCCAATAAGCAAAATCATGAACCAATCAAAGGAATCATATTTACAATACTGGAAAAACGAAACAAAATCCCAAAGCCGACTAAATTGCTATCTGACCCTAAACAGAGAATATGAATTGGCTGATTATCTCTACTCTGTCAGAGATACGAAGCAGAGACAGATCCTTACCAAGTACAGGCTGAGTGACCACCGATTGGCAATAGAAACCGGCAGACATAAAAAGACATGGCTACCCAAAGAGGAGCGTGTATGTGGTCACTGCATGACAGGGGAGGTAGAGACAGAGATGCACTTTCTCCTTTACTGTGATAAATATTCCTCACAAAGAGACTCATTATTCACAGAAATGACTACATATATTCCAAATTTTTACAAATTGAACCCAGAGGAAAAACTAAGAATACTCATGGGCGAAGGAGCAATGGCTCCTCTTGCAGCCAAATATGTATTTTCCTGCCATAGCCTGAGGGACACTGAATAATAACATCTGCATAGTAAACAGTAACTTACTTATTATTACTATTATTGTTATTACTATAATTATTAATGTTTACTGTAGACTGTTACCATTTTATTGTTATTATTTTTGTATTTAATTTTGTATTATTATTTACTACCATTTTATATTATTATTTGCTATCATTTATAATTTTGTTACAATGTATATTGTATACATTGTTGCTTTGGCAATATTGACACAATGTTTTTCATGCCAATAAAGCAGCTTGAATTTGAATTTGAATTTGAATTGAGAGAGACATTAACCTGCTGTAGTAGAGAGAGAGAGACATTAACCTGCTGTAGTAGAGAGAGAGAGAGACATTAACCTGCTGTAGTAGAGAGAGAGACATTAACCTGCTGTAGTAGAGAGAGAGAGAGATAATAACCTACTGTTGTAGAGAGAGAGAGACATTAACCTGCTGTAGTAGAGAGAGAGAGACATTAACCTGCTGTTGTAGAGAGAGAGAGAGAGACATTACCCTGCTGTTGTAGAGAGAGAGAGACATTATCCTGCTGTAGTAGAGAGAGAGAGACATTAACCTGCTGTTGTAGAGAGAGTGAGAGAGAGAGACATTAACCTGCTGTTGTAGAGAGAGAGAGAGACATTAACCTGCTGTTGTAGAGAGAGAGAGAGACATTAACCTGCTGTTGTAGAGAGAGAGAGACATTAACCTGCTGTTGTAGAGAGAGTGAGAGAGAGAGACATTATCCTGCTGTAGTAGAGAGAGAGACATTAACCTGCTGTTGTAGAGAGAGAGACATTAACCTGCTGTAGTAGAGAGAGAGAGACA
The DNA here is from genome assembly GCF_057628025.1 of Oncorhynchus mykiss. Classification (NCBI taxonomy): domain Eukaryota; kingdom Metazoa; phylum Chordata; class Actinopteri; order Salmoniformes; family Salmonidae; genus Oncorhynchus; species Oncorhynchus mykiss. The sequence continues at coordinate 37,430,965 of NC_143041.1, forward strand.
TTATCCTGCTGTTGAAGAGAGAGAGACATTAACCTGCTATAGTAGAGAGAGAGAGAGACATTAACCTGCTGTAGTAGAGAGAGAGAGAGACATTAACCTGCTGTTGTAGAGAGAGAGAGACATTAACCTGCTGTAGTAGAGAGAGAGAGAGACATTAACCTGCTGTAGTAGAGAGAGAGAGACATTAACCTGCTGTAGTAGAGAGAGAGAGAGACATTAACCTGCTGTAGTAGAGAGAGAGACATTAACCTGCTGTAGTAGAGAGAGAGAGAGATATTAACCTACTGTTGTAGAGAGAGAGAGACATTAACCTGCTGTAGTAGAGAGAGAGAGACATTAACCTGCTGTTGTAGAGAGAGAGAGAGAGACATTACCCTGCTGTTGTAGAGAGAGAGAGACATTATCCTGCTGTAGTAGAGAGAGAGAGACATTAACCTGCTGTTGTAGAGAGAGTGAGAGAGAGAGACATTAACCTGCTGTTGTAGAGAGAGAGAGAGACATTAACCTGCTGTTGTAGAGAGAGAGAGAGACATTAACCTGCTGTTGTAGAGAGAGAGAGAGACATTAACCTGCTGTAGTAGAGAGAAAGAGACATTAACCTGCTGTAGTAGAGAGAGAGAGATACATTAACCTGCTGTTATAGAGAGAAAGAGACATTAACCTGCTGTTGTAGAGAGAGAGACATTTACCTGCTGCTGTAGAGAGAGAGAGAGACATTAACCTGCTGTAGTAGAGAGAGAGACATTAACCTGCTGTAGTAGAGAGAGAGAGACATTAACCTGCTGTAGTAGAGAGAGAGAGAGACATTAACCTGCTGTAGTAGAGAGAAAGAGACATTAACCTGCTGTAGTAGAGAGAGAGAGATACATTAACCTGCTGTTATAGAGAGAAAGAGACATTAACCTGCTGTAGTAGAGAGAGAGAGAGATATTAACCTGCTGTAGCAGAGAGAGAGAGAGACATTAACCTGCTGTAGTAGAGAGAGAGACATTAACCAGCTGTAGAAGAGAGAGAGAGAGACATTAACCTGCTGTAGTAGAGAGAGAGAGACATTAACCTGCTGTAGCAGAGAGAGAGAGAGACATTAACCTGCTGTAGTAGAGAGAGAGATACATTAACCTGCTGTAGTAGAGAGAGAGAGATATTAACCTGCTGTAGTAGAGAGAGAGACATTAACCTGCTGTAGAAGAGAGAGAGAGAGACATTAACCTGCTGTAGTAGAGAGAGAGAGACATTAACCTGCTGTAGTAGAGAGAGAGACATTAACCTGCTGTAGAAGAGAGAGAGAGACATTAACCTGCTGTAGTAGAGAGAGAGAGACATTAACCTGCTGTTGTGGAGAGAGAGAGATATTAACCTGCTGTAGTAGAGAGAGAGACATTAACCTGCTGTTGTGGAGAGAGAGAGATATTAACCTGCTGTAGTAGAGAGAGAGACATTAACCTGCTGTAGAAGAGAGAGAGAGAGACATTAACCTGCTGTAGTAGAGAGAGAGAGACATTAACCTGCTGTAGCAGAGAGAGAGAGAGACATTAACCTGCTGTAGTAGAGAGAGAGAGACATTAACCTGCTGTAGTAGAGAGAGAGAGATATTAACCTGCTGTAGTAGAGAGAGAGACATTAACCTGCTGTAGAAGAGAGAGAGAGAGACATTAACCTGCTGTAGTAGAGAGAGAGAGAGACATTAACCTGCTGTAGTAGAGAGAGAGAGACATTAACCTGCTGTAGTAGAGAGAGAGACATTCACCTGCTGTAGTAGAGAGAGAGACATTAACCTGCAGTAGTAGAGAGAGAGAGAGACATTAACCTGCTGTAGTAGAGAGAGAGACATTAACCTGCTGTAGTAGAGAGAGAGAGAGACATTAACCTGCTGTAGTAGAGAGAGAGACATTAACCTGCTGTAGTAGAGAGAGAGAGACATTAACCTGCTGTAGTAGAGAGAGAGACATTAACCTGCTGTAGTAGAGAGAGAGACATTAACCTGCTGTAGTAGAGAGAGAGACATTAACCTGCTGTAGTAGAGAGAGAGACATTAACCTGCTGTAGTAGAGAGAGAGAGAGACATTAACCTGCTCTAGTAGAGAGAGAGACATTAACCTGCTGTAGTAGAGAGAGAGACATTAACCTTCTGTAGTAGAGAGAGAGTCATTAACCTGCTGTAGTAGAGAGAGAGACATTAACCTGCTGTAGTAGAGAGAGAGACATTAACCTGCTGTAGTAGAGAGAGAGAGACATTAACCTGCTGTTGTAGAGAGAGAGACATTAACCTGCTGTAGTAGAGAGAGACACATTAACCTGCTGTAGTAGAGAGAGAGAGACATTAACCTGCTGTAGTAGAGAGAGAGACATTAACCTGCTGTAGTAGAGAGAGAGACATTAACCTGATGTAGTAGAGAGAGAGACATTAACCTGCTGTAGTAGAGAGAGAGAGACATTAACCTGCTGTAGTAGAGAGAGAGAGAGACATTAACCTGCTGTAGTAGAGAGAGAGAGACATTAACCTGCTGTAGTAGAGAGAGAGAGAGACATTAACCTGCTGTAGTAGAGAGAGAGACATTAACCTGCTGTAGTAGAGAGAGAGAGACATTAACCTGCTGTAGTAGAGAGAGAGAGAGACATTAACCTGCTGTAGTAGAGAGAGAGAGACATTAACCTGCTGTAGTAGAGAGAGAGAGAGACATGAACCTGCTGTAGTAGAGAGAGAGACATTAACCTTCTGTTGTAGAGAGAGAGAGAGAGAGAGAGAGAGACATTAACCTGCTGTAGTAGAGAGAGAGAGAGACATTAACCTGCTGTAGTAGAGAGAGAGAGAGACATTAACCTGCTGTAATAGAGAGAGAGAGAGAGACATTAACCTGCTGTAGTAGAGAGAGAGACATTAACCTGCTGTAGAAGAGAGAGAGAGAGACATTAACCTGCTGTAGTAGAGAGAGAGAGAGACATTAACCTGCTGTAGTAGAGAGAGAGAGACATTAACCTGCTGTAGTAGAGAGAGAGACATTCACCTGCTGTAGTAGAGAGAGAGACATTAACCTGCAGTAGTAGAGAGAGAGAGAGACATTAACCTGCTGTAGTAGAGAGAGAGACATTAACCTGCTGTAGTAGAGAGAGAGAGAGACATTAACCTGCTGTAGTAGAGAGAGAGACATTAACCTGCTGTAGTAGAGAGAGAGAGAGACATTAACCTGCTGTAGTAGAGAGAGAGAGACATTAACCTGCTGTAGTAGAGAGAGAGACATTAACCTGCTGTAGTAGAGAGAGAGACATTAACCTGCTGTAGTAGAGAGAGAGACATTAACCTGCTGTAGTAGAGAGAGAGACATTAACCTGCTGTAGTAGAGAGAGAGAGAGACATTAACCTGCTCTAGTAGAGAGAGAGACATTAACCTGCTGTAGTAGAGAGAGAGACATTAACCTCCTGTAGTAGAGAGAGAGTCATTAACCTGCTGTAGTAGAGAGAGAGACATTAACCTGCTGTAGTAGAGAGAGAGACATTAACCTGCTGTAGTAGAGAGAGAGAGACATTAACCTGCTGTTGTAGAGAGAGAGACATTAACCTGCTGTAGTAGAGAGAGACACATTAACCTGCTGTAGTAGAGAGAGAGAGACATTAACCTGCTGTAGTAGAGAGAGAGACATTAACCTGCTGTAGTAGAGAGAGAGACATTAACCTGATGTAGTAGAGAGAGAGACATTAACCTGCTGTAGTAGAGAGAGAGAGACATTAACCTGCTGTAGTAGAGAGAGAGAGAGAGACATTAACCTGCTGTAGTAGAGAGAGAGAGACATTAACCTGCTGTAGTAGAGAGAGAGAGAGACATTAACCTGCTGTAGTAGAGAGAGAGACATTAACCTGCTGTAGTAGAGAGAGAGAGACATTAACCTGCTGTAGTAGAGAGAGAGAGAGACATTAACCTGCTGTAGTAGAGAGAGAGAGACATTAACCTGCTGTAGTAGAGAGAGAGAGAGACATGAACCTGCTGTAGTAGAGAGAGAGACATTAACCTTCTGTTGTAGAGAGAGAGAGAGAGAGAGAGAGAGACATTAACCTGCTGTAGTAGAGAGAGAGAGAGACATTAACCTGCTGTAGTAGAGAGAGAGAGAGAGACATTAACCTGCTGTTGTAGAGAGAGAGACATTAATCTGCTGGTGTGGAGAGAGAGAGACATTAACCTGCTGGTGTGGAGAGAGAGAGACATTAACCTGCTGTAGTAGAGAGAGAGAGACATTAACCTGCTGTTGTGGAGAGAGAGAGACATTAACCTGCTGTAGTAGAGAGAGAGAGACATTAACCTGCTGTAGTAGAGAGAGAGAGAGACATTAACCTGCTGTAGTAGAGAGAGAGAGACATTAACCTGCTGTAGTAGAGAGAGAGAGAGACATTAACCTGCTGTAGTAGAGAGAGAGAGACATTAACCTGCTGTAGTAGAGAGAGAGAGAGACATTAACCTGCTGTAGTAGAGAGAGAGACATTAACCTGCTGTAGTAGAGAGAGAGAGACATTAACCTGCTGTAGTAGAGAGAGAGACATTAACCTGCTGTAGTAGAGAGAGAGAGACATTAACCTGCTGTAGTAGAGAGAGAGAGACATTAACCTGCTGTAGTAGAGAGAGAGAGACATTAACCTGCTGTAGTAGAGAGAGAGACATTAACCTGCTGTAGTAGAGAGAGAGAGACATTAACCTGCTGTAGTAGAGAGAGAGAGACATTAACCTGCTGTAGTAGAGAGAGAGAGAGAGAGACATTAACCTTCTGTTGTAGAGAGAGAGAGAGAGAGAGAGAGACATTAACCTGCTGTAGTAGAGAGAGAGAGAGAGACATTAACCTGCTGTAGTAGAGAGAGAGAGACATTAACCTGCTGTAGTAGAGAGAGAGAGACATTAACCTGCTGTAGTAGAGAGAGAGACATCAACCTGCTGTAGTAGAGAGAGAGACATTAACCTGCTGTTGTAGAGAGAGAGACATTAATCTGCTGTTGTGGAGAGAGAGAGACATTAACCTGCTGTAGTAGAGAGAGAGACATTAACCTGCTGTTGTGGAGAGAGAGAGACATTAACCTGCTGTTGTGGAGAGAGAGAGACATTAACCTGCTGTAGTAGAGAGAGAGAGACATTAACCTGCTGTTGTGGAGAGAGAGAGACATTAACCTGCTGTAGTAGAGAGAGAGAGACATTAACCTGCTGTTGTGGAGAGAGAGAGACATTAACCTGCTGTAGTAGAGAGAGAGAGACATTAACCTGCTGTAGTAGAGAGAGAGAGACATTAACCTGCTGTTGTGGAGAGAGAGACATTAACCTGCTGTAGTAGAGAGAGAGAGAGACATTAATCTGCTGTTGTAGAGAGATAAAGTATTTGTCTAATTTATTGTGCTTCTGCTCCTCTTGCTTTGCACTATCCTGGAGCGTGTTGCGTGTAGCTTGTTATTTGCCATAAGTCATAAGTCTTCAAAGCGGCATTAGGCTATAGAGCCTCAGTGTGTTGTAAAAGTTAGGAGACATCTAATCAGTATAAAATGAAATTAAATTCAGGGAATTATAATTTAAAGGAGAAGGATAGGCTTCAACAACCAATAGCCTACAGGTAAGCTGCTACTTAATATTCTGAATGGAGTTGTTGTTTGTAACTGTAGGATCAGAAAGCGCATGCACTGAAGTCTCAGTTAGCCTAGCTAGCTAATATTAGCTAGCTTAGCTAGCTTCTCTTCACAGTATGATGCATGCAGTCCAAGACAGGTTCTTCCTAATTAGATTTGATGATAAATAACCTACCTAAGGCAGCTATTAGTCTACTATAGCTTGAGTCTCTCACTCCTCCCTGCTCCCCATGTCACTGGCACACAGTACTGCCCCGCCTCTCTCCCTCCTCTCTCCCTCCTCTCTCCCTCCTCTCTCCCTCCTCTCCCGTTTTATCTGCTCCGGTTAATAAAATATCTTTAAAAAGTAATTTTCTGCTGCTTCCCTTACTCGGATCTGATTGGACCGGGTCTGGATCCGACCAGGTGTATACGGAACGGGTCTAGTTGTCTCTATATTTAAAATATATATTTATTAATTTCGGGTCCTGGTGGGAGAGTCGCAGGTCCATTTCGGAAAAGGGTGCAACTTTTTGGCGAGGGCATTCCTTCACCATGTGTGGACAGAGCAATGCAATTTTACAAATATAAAACACAGCCTTTTGGACAACATCAAGTTCATAACTATGTTTAGAGATTGGTTGGTTTTTCTGGACGCTTCAGTCCAGATCTTCTTTATAGCCATATCTGCTCAGCAGGCTGTCATTCAACTATGCCCCTCACCTGCTCTTCATCAGCAGGCTGGGATGTCCATCAGTACACGTCACCACACACACGCACACACACACGCACGCGCACACACACACGCACGCGCGCACACACACACACACACACACACACACACACACACACACACACACACACACACACACACACAAACGCACGCACGCACGCACGCACACACACACACACACGCGCATGCACGCACCCACGCACACACGCACACACGCACACACACACACACACACACACACACACACACACACACACACACTCCCATGGGCGTTTTACAGGCCTGATCAGAAGTATGCTTGGATTTATCAGCCAGTTAAATGTCAAACGTTCAATTAGTCTAGAGAAGAGAAAAGATACTGGTGAGGTGGACTGTAGTATTGTAGTAACATAGTATTGTAGTATTGTAGTACCATAGCACCGTAGTATTGCAGTAACATAGCACTGTAGTATTGTAGTAACATATTACTGTAGTATCGCAGTAACATAGCACTGTAGTATTGTAGTAACATAGTATTGTAGTATTGTAGTACCATAGCACTGTAGTATTGCAGTAACATAGCACTGTAGTATTGTAGTAACATATTACTGTAGTATCGCAGTAACATAGCACTGTAGTATTGTAGTAACATAGTACTGCAGTATTGCAGTAACATAGTACTGTAGTATTGTAGTAGCATAGTACTGTAGTATTGAAGCAACATAGTACTGTAGTATTGCAGTAACATAGCACCGTAGTATTGTAGTAACATAGTACTGTAGTATTGTAGTACCATAGCACCGTAGTATTGCAGTAACATAGCACTGTAGTATTGTAGTAACATATTGTTGTGGTATTGCAGTAACATAGTACTGTAGTATTGTAGTAACATATTATTGTGGTATTGCAGTAACATAGTACTGTAGTATTGTAGTAACATAGTACTGTAGCATTGCAGTAACACAGTACCGTAGTATTGTAGTAGCATAGTACTGTAGCATTGTAGTAATGTAGTACTGTGGTATTGTTGTAACATAGTACTGTAGTATTGCAGTAACACAGCACTGTAGTATTGCAGTAACACAGTACTGTAGTATTGCAGTAACATAGTACCATAGTATTGTAGTAACATACTATTGTAGTATTGCAGTAACATAGTACTGTGGTATTGTAGTAACATAGCACCGTAGTATTGTAGTAGCATAGTACTGTAATATCGCAGTAACATGGTACTGTAGTTTTGCAGTAACATAGTAACGTAGTATTGTAGTAACATATTAGCATAGTACTGTAGTACCATAGTACTGTAGAATTGTAGTAACATAGTACTGTAGTAGCATAGTACTGTTATAGTGTAGTAACATAGTACTGTAGTATTGTAGTAACATAGCATTGTAGTATTGCCGCACCATAGTACCGTAGAATTGCAGTAACATAGTATTGAAATATTGAAGTACCATATTACTGCAGTACCATATTGTAGTATTGTAGTAATATAGCACTGTAATAATGTAGTAACATTGTACTGCAGTATTGTAGTACCATAGTACTCTAGTATTGTAGCACCATAGTACGGTGGTATTGTAGTACCATATTACTGTAGTATTATAGTGCCATATTAATGTAGTATTGTAGCAACGTATTCCCATTTTACTGTAGTATTGTTGCACCATAGTACTGTAGTATTGTAGTACCATAGTAATGTAGTATTGTAGTAACACAGTACTGTAGTGACATAGTACTGTTGTATTGCAGTAACATAGTACTGTAGTATTGTAGCACCATAGTACCGTGGTATTGTAGTAACATAGTACTGTAGTATTGTAGTAACATTGTACTGTAGTAACATAGTACTGTAGTATTGTAGTAACATAGTCCCATTGTACTGTGGTACTGCGGTACCATAGTACTGTAGTAACATAATACCATTGTACTGTAGTATTGTAGTAACATAGTTCTGTAGTAACGTGGTACTGTAGTATTGTAGTAGCATTGTCCCATTGTACTGTAGTACTGTAGTACCATATGACTGTAGTAACATAGTGCCTTAGTACTGTAGTATTGTAGTAACATAGTCCCATTGTACTGTGGTACTGCGGTACCATAGTACTGTAGTAACATAATACCATTGTACTGTAGTATTGTAGTAACATAGTTCTGTAGTAACGTGGTACTGTAGTATTGTAGTAGCATTGTCCCATTGTACTGTAGTACTGTAGTACCATAGGACTGTAGTAACATAGTGCCTTAGTACTGTAGTATTGTAGTAATATAGTCCCATAGTACTGTAGTACTGTTGTACCATACTACCGTAGTAACATAATACCATAGTACTGTAGTATTGTAGTAATATAGTACTGTAGCAACATAGTCCCATTGTACTGTAGTGATGCATTACCATATCACTGTAGTAACATAGTACCATAGTGCTGTAGTATTGTAGTAGCAGTACCATAGTACTGTAGTATTGTAGTAACGTCGTGCTGTAGTAGAGTTGAATCGTAGTGCTGTTGTATTGCAGTACTATAGTACTTTAGTAACATAGTACCATAGTACTGTAGTATTATAGTACCTTGGTACTGTAGTAACATAGTACAGTAGTACTGTAGTATTGTATTACAATAGTAATGTAGTAAGATAGTACCATAGTACTGTAGTATTGTGGTACCATAGTACTGTAGTGATATAGTGCCGTTGTACTGTAGTATTGCAGTACTATAGTACAGTAGTAGCATGTTACTGTAGTATTTTAGTACCATAGTACTGTAGTACCATAGTACCATAGTACTGTAGTTTTGTAGTACCATAGTACTGTATTACCATAGTACTTTAGTACCATAGTACTGTAGTACTGTAGTATTGTAGTACCATAGTGCAGTATGTTTTGTAGTACTATAGTAATGTAGTAACATATTACTGTAGTACGTTAGTATTGTAGTACCATTTTACTGTAGTAAAACAGTAACATGGTACTGTTGTACTGTAGTAATGGTATTGTATTACCATAGTAAGACAGTACTGTAGTACTGTAGTAACACAATACTGTGGCATTGTAGTACCATAGTAACATAGTACTGTGGTACTGTAGTACCATAGTAACATAGTACTGTAATATTGTAGTACCCCAGTCGCATAGTACTGTAGTACCATAGTAACATAGTACTGTAGTATTGTAATACCATAGTAACATAGTGTTGTTGTACTGTAGTAAATAGTAACATAGTAATGTAGTGCCATAGTAACTTAGTACTGTGGTATCATATTACCAAAGTACTGTAGTATTGTAGGACTGTAGTATTGTAGTAGTTTAGTTCCATATTACTGTAGTATTGTAGGACCATACTATTGTAGTATTGTAGCATCACAGTAACATAGTACTGTAGTATAATATAAACTAAGTACTGTAGTATGGAGTGTGCAAAGCTGTCATCAAGGCAAAGGTGGCTATGAAACATCTCAAATATAAAATTGTTATTGATTTGTTAAACACTTTTTTGGTTACTACATGATTCCATATGCGCTATTTCATAGTTTTGATGTCTTCACTATTATTCTACAATGTAGAAAATAGTACAAATGAAGAAAAACCCTTGAATGAGTAGGTGTGTCCAGACTTTAGACATGTACTGTAGCTATGTTATCCTTACTCATCGTGTTATTATTTCAAAATATTTTTTATATTTTCTCTCTGCATTGTAAGTAAGCGTTTCACTTTTAGTCTACACTTGTTGTTTACGAAGCTTGTGACGAATAGAATTTGATTTGATTGATTTGAGACAATGAGTGAGGCTTAGATTGACAAGGTTAGAGGTTAGAACTAGGAACAGGAATTTTTCTGGACGGGTCACTTAGTTTTGATAAATAATTAAATCTGTGATAGGTTTGTACCTACATGTATTTCCATAGTCCAAAATCTATCTAGCCATCTAATGTGGAGTTCCCACCACGTTGGTTAATATCCTATAATATTAGGGGTTAAGTGTAGATTTTAGAAAGGGCACAGTTGTTTTAGACAGGCCTCAGACATACTTAGCATACTGGAATATAAATGTCCCAAATGTGTTTTCAATGTTTAGAAATCATTATTTGTTGTATAGTTATCCCGGCCACAGTATGACTGAATGCTACCTTGAATATTTTGAGAAGAAACAAAGTTACAACTGCGTCTGGTTTGCTCCCAGCCAGGTCTCTAGACAAACTGTACAACTTTGCCGAGTGTGCTGGTCTGCATCTGGTCCTGGGGTTCAACGCCCTGCAGAGAAATCCTGACTCCTCCTGGAACTCCTCCTCAGCCTTCAGCTTACTCAAATACAGCGCCGGGAAGAAATACAACATCTCCTGGGAACTGGGCAACGGTCAGTATCTACTACACCACACTATATACTGCATTTAAAATATTGTACAATGTATGGTATTTAATACAGCAGAATTCTTGGACAACACTGTACCTACAGGGGTCTACAGGGGTATACGGGGGTATAAAGGGGTATACAGGGGTATACAGGGGTATAAAGGGGTATACAGGGGTATAAAGGGGTATAAAGGGGTATACAGGGGTATAAAGGGGTATAAAGGGGTATACAGGGGTATAAAGGGGTATGCATCTTCTGCGGCGTCGTTGTTTTGGGTCGGCTTCTGGGATTAGATCCATTGTTCTGGGTGGTGGTCCGAACAGAGGATCCGCTTCGGGAAAGTTGTATTCCTGTTCGTATTGTTGGTAAGTTAACGTCGCTCTTACATCCAATAGTTCTTCCCAGCTGTATGTAATAAGACTTAAGATTTCCTGGGGTAACAATGTAAGAAATAATATATAAAATAGTAAATACTGCAAAGTTTCCTAAGAACTCGAAGTGAGGCAAAGATCTCTGTCGGCGCCATATTATTATTATTATATATAGATATTTTTCCAAATCCAAGTGTAACCCTAAGAGCACATGTTTTTGGCCTGTAAACAAGCGGTAGGCCAACCCTGTTTTTGGAGAGCTAAAACCTACAAGAAGGTAGCTCTCCAGGAACAGGGTTGGGCAGCCCTGCTGTAGGCCATTTGAATGGTGCTCCTGGCCAGAGCTCCCTCGAGTTCAGGTATTCTGTTAACTTCAGATCCGCCTTCTCTTGGATGTTGTCACAGAAAAAAATCCTAATTGAAGAAGATAACACTGATTATTCTCAGCGGCATCCTGCAAAATTGAAAGTTCAAGGCTACGAAACACTCAGTACACAAAGTCCCCAACCGCTGACTCTGTGCTGCTGCCAGCCTGTTATGTGAATAGTGAAGTGGCAGTAATAATACACATTTCCATTGTACAATAGATTCCTAAAGATCTGTTTGAGGGTACTTTTATTTGGAAAAATCCTTATAAATGATGTTGAATACATGTGTTATGAAGAATAGAACTACAATAAAATTATATTTCTATATTATGAAGCTATATTGTGATGAATGATACTGCAACACTGATAAAGGTGTTATGACTGGTTTCATAAAGGTGTTATGACTGGTTTCATAAAGGTGTTATGACTGGTTTCATAAAGGTGTAATGACTGGTTTCATAAAGGTGTTATGACTGCTTTCATAAAGGTGTTATGACTGGTTTCATAAAGGTGTTATGAATGCCTTATGTATAACTCCTAGTGGCTATACACTATACAATATGATAGTAGCAATTATATGATATATACAGCACATAAATTACAGTATAATAGACTTCCCAGTACATTGCTTACTTCTAGCTGCTCTGGTAAAGAAGTTGATATCATTGGCAGTGCTCATGATAACAAAACAAAATAAGTACTGGTGCTGGCCAAAGCCTTGAGAGGGCATGCAAATGTGTACGTTTTGACTCTGAGTCATGATTGAAAGGAAGCCTTTCAAAGAGTGAAGAGAGAGAGAGGTGAATATTTAGGCATGATGAAGGATGGAGTGGTTTTTAAAAGGAGAAGTTGACAGCTGATGACTTTCTATGTGGTGCAGTCGACCCCTGCCAAAATGACAGATACAAGCACTCTCGCCAGAAGGTAGAAGCTGTGAGGTCAATGTGGGATTCTCTCCAACACTCTTGTGTTGGACAGTGTTAGAATGACACGCTGTGTCTCGCTGTAATACCATCATGAGTTTAGTTCTGGAGGTAGACCTGAGAGATTTCCTTAGATAGACCAGCTGCAACATCAAAAAAAAAAGAGCTTTTTGGTTTTAATTTAAGGTTAGGGTTGGGAATTAAGGATAGCAGTGTGGTTAAGGTTAGGGTTGGGAATGAAGGATAGCAGTGTGGTTAAGGTTTGGGTTAGGCATTAGGGATAGCAGTGTGGTTAAGGTTAGGGTTGGGAATTAAGGATAGCAGTGTGGTTAAGGTTTGGGTTAGGCATTAAGGATAGCAGTGTGGTTAAGGTTAGGGTTAGGCATTAGGGATAGCAGTGTGGTTAAGGTTAGGGTTAGGCATTAGGGATAGCAGTGTGGTTAAGGTTAGGGTTGGGAATTAAGGATAGCAGTGTGGTTAAGGTTTGGGTTAGGCATTAGGGATAGCAGTGTGGTTAAGGTTAGGGTTGGGAATTAAGGATAGCAGTGTGGTGAAGGTTAGGGTTAGGCATTAGGGATAGCAGTGTGGTTAAGGTTAGGGTTGGGAATTAAGGATAGCAGTGTGGTTAAGGTTTGGGTTAGGCATTAAGGATAGCAGTGTGGTTAAGGTTCGGGTTAGGCATTAGGGATAGCAGTGTGGTTAAGGTTAGGGTTAGGCATTAGGGATAGCAGTGTGGTTAAGGTTAGGGTTGGGAATTAAGGATAGCAGTGTGGTTAAGGTTTGGGTTAGGCATTAAGGATAGCAGTGTGGTTAAGGTTAGGGTTAGGCATTAGGGATAGCAGTGTGGTTAAGGTTAGGGTTAGGCATTAGGGATAGCAGTGTGGTTAAGGTTAGGGTTGGGAATTAAGAATAGCAGTGTGGTTAAGGTTTGGGTTAGGCATTAGGGATAGCAGTGTGGTTAAGGTTAGGGTTAGGCATTAGGGATAGCAGTGTGGTTAAGGTTAGGGTTAGGCATTAGGGATAGCAGTGTGGTTAAGGTTAGGGTTAGGCATTAGGGATAGCAGTGTGGTTAAGGTTAGGGTTAGGCATTAGGGATAGCAGTGTGGTTAAGGTTAGGGTTAGGCATTAGGCATTAGGGAAAGCAGTGTGGTTAAGGTTAGGGTTAGGCATTAGGCATTAGGGATAGCAGTGTGGTTAAGGTTAGGGTTAGGCATTAGGGATAGCAGTGTGGTTAAGGTTAGGGTTAGGCATTAGGGATAGCAGTGTGGTTAAGGTTAGGGTTAGGCATTAGGTTAGGGTTAAGGCCAGGGTTAGTTTAACATCAGATTTTATGACTTTTTCTATTGCTTTAATTTCCTTCCTCTCTCCATCTCTCTCCAGAGCCTAATGGCTACCGAAGCATGGTGGGTCAGACCGTTAACAGTACCCAGCTAGCCAAGGACTACACCATGCTGAGAACACTACTGCAATCTGTACGCTACTACAGCCGAGCACACCTCTACGGCCCTAACACTGGGCCACCACGCAAGAACGCCATTCTGCTGCTCGACGGGTGAGTCGCCTCACTGACGCCGTTTCAATTATAGATGCATTATGGATTGTCAATATAGTCAACAAAGTCCTAAACTATAGTATAGAACCATCTTTTGGAAATATGGTTTAAACAGTACACACACACAGACACACACAGGCACACACACACACACACACACACACACACACACACACACACACACACACACACACACACACACAGACACACACACACACACACACACACACACACACACACAGGCACACACACAGGCACACACAGACACACACAGACACACAAACACACAGACACACACACACAGGCCCAGTGTTTATGTAGAGGTCTCCAGTCTGGTGGTCCCAGGTCCTGGTCAAGTTAAATAGGCTGTCAGCTGAATAGAGTGTCAGTGGATTGATAAGGTGGCCGAGTGATTTCCCACCTGTCCTCTCCTCTCTCTTCTCTCCTCTTTCTCCTCTCTTCTCTCCTCTCTCTTCTCTCCTCTTTCTCCTCTCTTCTCTCCTCTCTCTTCTCTCCTCTTTTTCCTCTCTTCTCTCCTCTCTCTTCTCTCCTCTTTTTCCTCTCTTCTCTCCTCTCTCTTCTCTCCTCGTTTTCCTCTCTTCTCTCCTCTCTGTTCTCTCCTCTCTCTTCTCTCCTCTTTTTCCTCTCTTCTCTCCTCTCTCTTCTCTCCTCTTTCTCCTCTCTTCTCTCCTCTCTCTCTCAGACCAGAGGATCTTTGTCTAGATCTCTATCTTAGATCCACTATTGGGACTTGCTATAAACAGGGGATTTGTTATATATTACATGGGGAATTTTTTCCACTGCTCAAAGATTGGATTTGTTAGACCAGCATTCTAGAGCAGAGGTCCCCCCCCAAACTGTTCACACCCCTCTTGTTTGTGGAGGGAATGTTGCAGGTTTAAAGTTTATTTCCTGCAATTATTCTAATTTTATCATTGGGTGCAAAGAAAATGTTGCATTTAAAAAATATAAATTCTTGCAATTTTATATATTTTATATGTCTCAATGTAATCAAGGTATGAAAATGATTGTTATTTTGAAATATAGTCTATTTTGGGAGTTTGATGAGTTTGATTTTCAGAAAGATTTAGCCAAAACATTGTGCTCTGGAACAGTGGTTCCCAGACTGTGGGACACACAGGGTTGGCAAAGGGTTTTTTGTGACCCCCGTGCCCTTCCTGCCAACCCTGCGTGCCCCACAGTTTGGAGGGCAGCTAAAATAGATCTGTTTGATGTAAATGTTTTGGCCAAATCTTTATCTGTATAAACACATCAACAGAGTATATAACAGTAATGTTAGCAATCCTCTCACTATAGCATGTAACAGCTGAGAGGATGGTTTAGAGAACGTCTTCATAGGAATTAGTAGGAAGATACTGTAGGACAAAACATCCTGTGTGAAATGGTCTTCCAAGACTTTCTGAAAATCAAACTCATCAACTAAACCCCAAAATAGACTGTATTTCAAAATAACAATCATTTCATACCTTGATTACATTGAGACACGATCATCAAAATGTTTTAATTTGTGGGAAAACTTGGGAACAGAATTCCTAAATTAAACTATTTGTTTGCTGAATTCCTGAATGTCTTTTGACAAAACATTGTTTAGTTTTTGCAGGAGGTCCAGGCAGGTCCTCCTTTATGGGCTCCTCTCCCTCCTCCTCCTCTCCCTCCTCCTCCTCTCCCTTCTCCTCCTCTCCCTTGTCCTCCTCTCCCTCCTCCTCTCCCTCCACCTCCTCTCCCTCCTCCTCTCCCTCCTCCTCCTCTCCCTTCTCCTCCTCTCCCTTGTCCTCCTCTCCCTTGTCCTCCTCTCCCTCCTCCTCTCCCTCCACCTCCTCTCCCTCCTCCTCTCCCTCCTCCTCCTCTCCCTTCTCCTCCTCTCCCTTGTCCTCCTCTCCCTCCTCCTCTCCCTCCACCTCCTCTCCCTCCTCCTCTCCCTCCTCCTCCTCTCCCTTCTCCTCCTCTCCCTTCTCCTCCTCTCCCTTGTCCTCCTCTCCCTCCTCCTCTCCCTCCTCCTCCTCTCCCTCCTCCTCTCCCTCTTCCTCCTCTCCCTTCTCCTCCTCTCCCTTCTCCTCCTCTCCCTTGTCCTCCTCTCCCTTCTCCTCCTCTCCCTTGTCCTCCTCTCCCTCCTCCTCTCCCTCCTCCTCTCCCTCCTCCTCTCCCTCCTCCTCCTCTCCCTTCTCCTCCTCTCCCTCCTCCTCCTCTCCCTCCTCTCCTTCCTCCTCTCCCTCCTCCTCCTCTCCCTTCTCCTTTCCCCCGTTTTTTCCTCTAGTCTGTCTCTGTCTCATGGTCAGGTGTGTGTGTGTCTCTCTCTCTCTCTCTGTGTGTGTGTGTGTGTGTTTGTGTGTGTGTGTCTGCCACACATGTTTGTTTAGAAACAGAGGCTAAGTGAACGGAGATAACATTAGTGTCAGATAAAAGATGTAACCAAGACTAAATATCTTTAACTGGTGAGAGTCGTCCTTTCTGACAAGCTGTTTAGATAGAAGGATCTAGACATGCCAGAAAGACTCTCAGACCCAAATAAGGAGAGTTTCAGGTTGAGATTAACCGGTCCACATGTCTTGTTTATGTTGTGACTCCTTGGCTCAAACCGTTAGAAATACACACACACACACACACACACACA